>NC_137603.1:9174087-9259087 GCF_963280865.1 Gymnoscopelus braueri | reverse complement strand
AGGAACCCCCTCAAGGACCCCAGGGGGTCCACGGACCCAACTTTGAGAACATATAATGGTCATGCTCGTGTCATATTATGTGGTTGTGGTTTATTTCAACTTTTCTTTCACATACTGTAGGCAGATTTTTACGTAGTGTACTATAAACAATGTCAGGACTCAGTTGACCTTTTGCATGCTAATTGGGGAAAGCAGTGTGCGTCCGAGTCAGTGCAGATTGTGCCTCTGGAGAGCGATTACATTACCTTGTGAAATACAATAACACAGAAATATAATCACTGTACTATTGGATAATTTCAACTGGGCTCATAAAGTCTCCATGCAGTTAAGAGCTTGTTCTCACATTTCCACTTATTAGCATAAAGGAGTGAGGTTTAATTCACAATAGTTTTTGGATATAGCATACCTTTTTGAAGTGAAATCGGAATACTTTTTGTCTGAATACAATAATTATCTTGTTGTGTAATTGTGACAGAGAGGAGTATTTGGTCGAAGTATTGCATGTTGCTCCGCCACCTAGAGCCTGCAAAAATTAAAAAAATAAAAAAATGATGGGCGCGCCGGCCCTGTTACTAGTATTCGGAATAAGTATTTTATGTTGCTGTCATGCAATGCTGACAAAGAGGAGTATGTAGGCCTATAACACGAAGAAATACTGACAACTGGGTGTTTTTGGAAGAAATATTAAATGGAAGCAGAGCTGCTATAATATGAACTCTTTATTTGTTACTGTGTGATAGAATCCATTTCATATATTCGTAACTTACTAGCTAAGATACTCTGACTGAGATGGTAAAAAAAAACATTAATATCCTGGAATCAATTTCAATTTGTGGCGTTTGATAGACTTTAGTCTATACTAAATTCATTTCTGTGAACATGAAACCATCCGTCAGAGGAAACCAGTATTGGCATGACTTCAGATACACTGACATCCGCCTCTAAAGCACATCATCATCACTGTTCAGTGGAAACCTTGTCCGTCCAAAACTGTCATTACCTTTCAGGAAATTGGGAATACAAAACATGTAGTTATTTATTTTAGTCACAAGCTCTTGTCAATACTTTTCATTGGTTCATTATTCATAAAACCCACAGACGCATTTAACCGCTGTCAAGCTGGTGTTCTGTGTTAAAAACGGAAGATCTACAAGCCCACAACGAAAAAAACGTCAGTATAAAATAGGGCATTATTGAAAACAAATTAAATAATAAAACACGAAAACATTAAATACAGAGATAGAAGATTTCTGCCCAACAGCGACAATACGCTGCAATACCTACACAAAAAAAGCATAGGAGCTCATTAGAGAGCCATGTTGAAAACCCTTTAATCTAATAGATTTTCCTTCAGACTGTGAGAGTTTAGAATAATTAGGAGTTTTAGAAATTTCTCCGCCAAGAATTGTTTCCAGAGAGCTTGATTGAGAGAAAGCAGAGATGTAGGGAGAGCAGCAGAAAAGATGTAACTGTAATGAATTGATTGATAAATTCCAGGCCAAAGAGGCGTGGTGCAGAGCCGGTGCTGTTGAAAAAAAAAATCAATTGGTACTTATCCAGAACAAAAGGCTGCATTGACACTGAGTCCCATGTGCGTCCACTGTCCACCTCTACACACTACAAGCAACACTGATTTACTCCTTATAGATACAAGTGGTGAAAGGTAACTTAGTAGCATACATTTACTGAAGTGCCGTACTTAAGTGCAATTAAGTACAGCACTTGAACAAAAGGCTGCATTGCCGCTGAGCCCCATGCACTTCTCACACCGCAAGCAACAATGATTCACACCTTATCCATGTAGCAGAGTGGCTCAGAGCCTCTGCCAGGTGACCAAAAAGCCGGAAAATGCCCTTAAAGGTTTCATGACATCACATTTCAATTTTTTGTTATATATTTTTTGGTTTTCTGATCTCAATTACACCCAAAAAAACGTAGCCTCGCATGGCCAGACAATATCACACGACACACTGCGTGGATATTAGTCTGGTCCCTATCAACGATAGATTTTTTTCCAAGGGGCGGTTACAAAAAGATCCAAACGGACTCTATTGGTTAGACCTAAACCAATCAGAGCAGTGCTTCCTTGTACGAACCAATCAGAGCAGTGCTTCCTTGTACGTCATTGCTCCAAATAAGGTGATAAGCCCGCCCACATTTGGATACTGGGCCCTGATTGGTCCCTCACGACTTCGGAGGGAGAGAAATTAAATCTCTATTGAGGGGGGCCAGACCTAATCTGCCGAGGGCTAAAGTGCGATGCAATTTTGCAAAGGCAGATTCGTCTGGAACCAGGCTAAAAAAAACTGAACTTTGAACATTCAGTGGATTTTTTGTGTTCTGGGGTTTTCTGAATGATTGGGCTCAGAAAAGTGCTGTGATTTTCCTGTGGACTCAGTCCATTAATCCCGCCCCCTCTGCATGAGAACTCTATATCTGGTTATTTCTGAGTCATAGTACTGTGCTGACGAGGCAGTGATCCGCCATATACCTGACTCACCCGTCCACCCATTAAGCAATTGCAATGAAAAGTATTAACAAGAGCTGTGACTGGATAATAACTAGATTGGATCCATTATAACCACAGTTTATATTTTTCCCATTTTTGAAAAAATAACGGTTATGGAGACATACAAGGTTTCCACCCGACAAGCAACAATATCCTTGTAGTTGAAACCAGATCTTGCATCATGAGGTGCAATAGGCAGCAGTTAGGCATAAAGTCCACAATAATGTATTGGTAGTCTGTGTACGGTTGGAATAACTGTCAGGATTCATTTAATGAGCATAAATATAGCAGAGAAATAAGTGAAAACCATCTCCTTCTGTAGTAGTTATTGTTCTTGCTGACTTGTGTTGTTGCGTGAAAGACTACAGAAAGCTGTTCAACTTCATAATGTATGTAAATTAACAGCATGAGCTGGCTTCTTTAACTCGCTCTGTTGACTCACTGACACATGCTAGTTGATCTGGAAAACATGCTACAGGTAATCGGTTGAAACCAATCAATACCTCCTTACAAGACACGATCAATTCATTGTTTGAATGAAATGTGATGAAATTAAACTGCACAGTCTTTGAGGGCTATAGCATTGACTATTTCATTTAGCTTTGCACTTGTCGTCTAGACGTCGATCACAAATGTATACCTGGTCTTTGACGTAGCTGAAACATTGTGTGACTCTGTGGGAAAGTAAGAATTGACTGGAGGTCAAGTGTGGAACACAGGGGGAATTAGACCCTGCTATCGACCAGGGGGAGATGGTAATGTCTTTAATCTATACATTGATGGACTGCAGCCTGGCTGGCAGGACCAGCGACTAAGAGAGAGCAATCTGCCAATTCCCCTGACCATTGTTTAGTGCTCGTGTGATGAAAGGGCCGCCATTTTGAACAAATAATGCTTACCTAAGGAAATGTGGAATGCAGTGCTTACTCGAATTCTGTGTCTTCAAGGGAACCTCTCTGTAATGAACTTCAGTGTGATTGTGCGCCGTAGTGAAGGGTCCGTCATTATCTAAATGAAATGTTGGTTGATTTGTTTTACTGCAAGGCAACGCGGGAGTCTGTAATGTTTGGATTGACAAGCCTTTGCCAAGAACAATCGTATATTTTGCAAAGCAGCATTTAAATGTGAAGTTTCTAAGGGGCTTGTCTTGACTAGTGAGAGAATAAAGCTCTGTGATGGCTGCTTGGAGAACAATATTTTTGGGGGACATTCTCCTGCCAAGACAGACGCTTCACTGGTTGAGGAACTTTTTAATTAGTTTTAAAGAAAAGTGCAATATTCAGCATGAATTGTTTGGTTCTTATTAGCTCAGCTCAAGCTCTAAAGCACTTCACGGTGGAAATGGGTTTGAAATAAAACACAAAAAGAACAATCTGTGGCTCCCCAGGGGCACCGCTAAGGGGTGCCAGGGTGCCAACTGGAAAGGGAATGCCAGGAAAGAGAGAAATAAAATAAGCAGTAATTCAAGAATATTTATCATAAGGACTATGTGTTTTAGTTTATTTTTATTACTTTAGATCAGCTCAAGCTAAAGTACATCACCATGGTGACCAAGGGTTTGAAACAAACAAACAAACAAACAAAAAATCTGGACCTCTGGTTCTCAAAGTGAGAACCGGGGACCCCCAGGGGTCCTCAAGGGGGTTTCAGGGGGTCCCCAGCAAAATGTGGAACAGTTTAAACATTTAAGCCCTATTTTGTGTTTTTTTCTTTCTCGAAAATAGCCGATCTGCAAGCTCTCAAGATCGTCAATTTTCAAAATATCTTGACACGTTTTCTCTTATCCCATTAAGACCTAGAACGCATCCGTGTCATTTTTTTATTTGAGCTAACAAGCATTATTTTACACTTTGGCTATTCAAAAATAGCAGATATACAAGCTCATAGCGCGGCACCGAGTGCCGCGCTATGAGCTTGTATATCTGCTATTTTTGAAAAATTGAGAAAATGTGTGCAAATTAATATATTGATATATATAAGTGAACATTTTTAACTCAAATCTTTGCTTCTGGGGGTCCCTGGACAACATATTTTGAGATGGGGGTCGGCGGCCAAATACATATCATTTTGGGGGTCCTTGGCATGAAAAAGTTTGAGAACCACTGATATAGAAACATACGTTTTTCTGAAAACTGTTAGGATTTAGAAGACATTGGTAAGAATCGGCCTCAGGTCTTAATGGGGGTCCCTGACAGAAAATATTTTCAGACCGTGGCCAAATATATATCAATTTGGATTTGGGGTCCTTGACATGAAAAACCACTACTCTAGACAGGCCTGATTTTTCAAGTCCCCCAAACGACGTCTGCAAGAGCAGAGAGATGACTTTCAAGGGCGGAGCTGGCGCCCCGAAAAACGAGGGAAAATGATGACATTTGTGTGTGACGATGGTAACGTCCTCGGCACAAAGCAGAATGTGAATGATAATGATAATTGAAATGCGAAGGACACCTCGTAATGGGCGCTCCATGGCAACCAACCCTGGCTGCGTGACAGTAATGAAGTGGTCTACAGTAAACAGAACCTTGGGCCGCTCCCACAAAATGAGAAAGTAATTAAAAAAGGACGGCATGATCTGTGTGAAGAACGGCTCACATGTTTTAATATTCACCACAACGTTTACGGTGCTGTTTGCTGTCATACAAAACCCCTCCTCCCTTCCCGCTGATAACATAATCTGATGTGGAGACAGCAGTTATTCTACAGACAACAGGACATACATATCAACCAACAGTTGGTCCGTTCCCATGAAGAAGCGTGCCTTTGAATAGCATCTGTCTGTTATGTGTCTGATGTGTAACGTGATGTCTGGAGCTGCTGGGCCATATGGGGGGGAAACAAATGAAATATGTGCGGCTGAATGGGTAGAGACTAGACTAGAGACTAGACTCTAGAAAAAAAAATCTAAAGTAGTAATTCATTAATATGTATCATAAGTTTATTTGATTTATTTTGTATATTTGCTATTTTAAAAAAATAGCAGATCTACAAGCTCATAGCGCGGCACCGAGTGCCGCGCTATGAGCTTGTAGGTCTGCTATTTTTTTTTTTTTTCTGCTATTTTTTTAAAGCGAACATTTGTAACTCAAATCTTTGCTTCTGGGGGTCCCTGAAACAAAATACTTTGAGACGAGGGTCAGACCCCAGGGGTCGGCCTACATGAGGCTTTGTCTGTCTGTCGGTCGGTCGGTCGGTCGGTCGGTCTGTCCCTCTTTTCCTTTTTTTTTTACATTAGATCAGCTCAAGCTAAAGTACATCACCATGGTGACCAAGGGTTTGAAACAAACAAACAAACAAACACAATTATTTATTTTCTAGACATCTGGACCACTGGTTCTCAAAGTGAGGACCGGGGACCCCCAGGGGGTCCGCAAGGGGGTCACTAGGGTCTGTGTGGGAAACAGAAGGTCCCTAGGTCGCTCCCTGGTTCATGAGTAAAGTGTCCCTGAGCATGACCATTCATGTCAGGATTGATGCAAGTCGTTTATATACTGACTAGGCGGCACCAGACCCATAGAGAGAGAGAGTTGTGGCACGCTTTGAGCTCGCCGCAAAGCGGGCCAGCTATGGGCTGTAGTTCCAAACATTGGAACTATCTCATTCCGAGCATTTCCTCATTCCATTCTTACAATGGGAGTCAACGCTAGTGTCGTCACTCTCATATTAGATCCACGCTGGGCGGCACATATGTTATGCGAAGCTCTGCCAATCAGTTAAGCCGACGGGTCGGGTTAGCCAATCAGGGGGTGGGGGGGACCAGTCCTATGTCTCTGGCTGGTTGCCTTATCAACAATATAGACAAATCCAAACCAGTCGTCCCTCCAGTCTATGGGATGCCGGTTTGCCCCAAAACAATGAACCAGCCAATCGAGCAGAGCAATTGTTCCTCCAACCTGCAGTCTTTCGTAATTATCTTCTTTTTTTTTTTCCTGATCAATTGCAGGGCTCCACGGCGTATTTCACTCACATTTGCCACAAAAAAAATAATATATATATATATACATGTGCGAACCAGAACAAGTATGTTAGGAGAACAGTGTGTGAGAAATCTTTTCAATCCAAACTTTTCTTATCAAATCCCCTATTTCAACATTAAATTGCTTTGTTTTGTCAATGGATTATATGCGAAGTCAGGCAAAATAGCTTTGAATCATATTCCCCCCCACAGTGAAAACCACCTGCTACGTACAATAAAGTTCAAAGAGATGACATAATACAGCGTATTCTCCAGCATTTATTTGCATGAAAAATGCAGTGATAAAATATGGTTGTGAAAATACATACGGAAACAAAATGATTCATTTTCGAAGGTGATGAACCAGCAAATCGGTTCAGCTGGAATTGAACAAGAGACACATGCAGGAAAAGAGCAAATCAAAATGACAAGCGAGGACAAGATGTGATTTGGGAAGCACAGCGTGGTTGAAAGCAGTAGAACAACATAATGTAGCAATGGCAAGTAAGAGAATAAAATGCTGATACTGTACATCTGCTGATGTAGAAAAGTAAACCTGTGTGTGTGTGTGTGTGTGTGTGTGTGTGTGTGTGTGTGTGTGTGTGTGTGTGTGTGTGTGTGTGTGTGTGTGTGTGTGTGTGTGTGTGTGTGTGTTTCAAAAAGAGTGTGAATGAGATGGAACATGTTTGGATGTTAATACAAAGTGGGAACACATGCAAATACTTTATTAACCACTTGCTTTCTTGACCGGGGTCCCCCAGGGGTCTAATACTTGGTCCCCCTCCTTTTTTCCTTCTACACCAAATCTCCTCGCCAAAAATAACCAATCTACAAGCTAACGTGTCACAGTTATATTGTATTGGCAGAATCTACCATGCATATACTAGTTATATTGTATTAACATACTCTACCATACAGAAAGGTTAAAATGACATTGTATTCATTAAAATAAGTCCCAGGTGCTAGGCTTTAATCAAAAAATGTGATTGTATTCTTATCTATGAAGGTATATAAGGCTCGCAGATAGAAGATAGTAACCTTGATAACTGGCAGTGTGCCTGTAGGAGAAACGGCATTCTTCACAAACCTTTAGATATTATGAGACCATTATGAACATTCCCATGAGTAAAATCACCTCAAATGATAACACTAAGACGTGTATTGCTCTTTCTTGGTCATTAAGTATTATGATAATGGTCATACCATTATAATTCATACATTTAGCACCGTTCAGAACCATTTTAGAGTCCTTAGGACAATTATAATACAATATATGATAAAAAATACACCAAGACTAGAAAAAGTGCTCCTCGGAGCACAGGTCTCCGCCAGGTCAGGTACGTTATTGTGGCCTCCTGGTGGCGCTATAATAGGCCAATGTGAAAAGGGTGCCATTTCTTCTTAGGCCTTTCACAGCAATCGGACACTGCATTCATGATTTGAGGCATTTTTTTATGTGCCAAAAATCTGTTTTGCCAAATTAGACCTGTTGGTGGCACTATAACAGGCCAATGTGAAAAGAGTGGCATTTCTTCCTCGGCCTAGTGGGAATGCGTGTGTGAAATTTCACGGAGAGCGCAAGCTGCGTTCATGATTTGAGGCATTATGTTCAAAACGGACCAATCCTGCAAACTTTGGAAGACAACCTTAGCCAATCAGGATGGAATATGGAAGATCGGACAGATCCGTGTTGATCACATGACTATAGAGATACTGTGTACTGATTTGTACTGATGTTTGGATACAATCTGTAGGACTAATATAAAAAAATGAGTTTTGCACAAATCGGCCTCCTGGTGGCGCTATAACAGGCAATGTAAGCTCCAATGTAAAATATTTGAGGCAGAGGTTCTGAATTGGCATCCAGGGAGTGTGTGTGCACAGTTTCGCAGCGACCGGGCCAACGGTGCCGGAGATTAGCTGTTCACAGACAGATGGACACACGGACACACAGACACACGGACGGACGGACGGACAGGGGGTAAAACATACTCTCTCACCATGCCTTTCGGCCTGGCGGAGACAATAATCAATAAAAGCACCAACGTGAATTATAATCAGGAACGCATATCAATAAACCAGAGCAATGTGAATTAAATATACATTTATTTTAATACATTTTTGTTCATGAAAAGGCAATCTATGATTATTATTGAAATTGTGTTACATGACATCGCTGAAATGAATTTAATCGACAATCATTGAATTGTACTCATAAAAAATAGAATATGGTTGAAAATAATTGCCATGATCAAATTAACAATGCACAACACACATTTTAAGTAATGCAACTCTAATACACTGATGTCAAGAGGTAATGTCTTCTTTTAATCATGTCAACATGTGTGTAAAACCCATAAAATAACATGCCTTTTCTCTTAATGTTACCTGTTGTGGAATAATGATCAATTAGCCCAAAAGCTGGTAAATTCCTGACAAAGTGTTCTCTACTAGAACAAAGTGTGCATGTACTGTATGTACTAATGCATGTGTGTAAAACAATGCCAAGGACACTGGCATTAAGTCACTTTACATCAGTGGTTCTCAAACTTGTTCATGTCAAGGACCCCCAATATGACACTTATCAGCCCGTGGACCCCTATTTGAAAATATATGCCAAGGACCCAGATAAGAGAAGAGTTTTAGGGCTCTACCAGTGATTTTCAACCATTTTTATTTCAAGGACCCCCAGTTTGACATGCATTAGCCTACGGACCCCCATTTAATGGCATTTATATCTCTGGGACCCCAATTTATATTGTAAAATCAATGTTAATTTAACTCTGAGAGTGTACAAATGGAACCAAATGGACCCGTTGGGGTCCATTTGGTTCCATTTGTACACTCTCAGAGTTACAGACCCATACTGGTCCATTTGGTTCCTAACTATCCATCATTTAGCTGGGGACCCCCTGGAACTCCCTCGAGGACCCCTGGGGGTCCCCGAACCCCACTTTGAGAACCAATGCTTCACACACGCACACGCACACACACACACACACACACACACACACACACACACACACACACACACACACACACACACACACACACACACACACACACACACACACACACACACTCACACACACACACACACGTACGTAGATGTTTATGAACTTATAAAACCCACAGAGACATTTTAGCCACTTTTAATCTGGCCTCCCGATGTTGGACATGTCATGATAGGTTAACATTTATTTTAGTTTTTTTTTGCAATTCTTGCTCAAAACTGTCGTACGAAAAAGTATAAAAGTATCAAAAAACATAAAAAAGATGATACATGGAGATACAAGGTTTTTGCCCGACAACCATGATGGGTTTTGTATTATTATTATTGCTTGTAACAGTAAATAGTGGAGTTTTGAATCTAGCATGCTTACATAATGCATACTTCAGATAAACGCTGTTACAGTCAGAGAGCCTGGGTCACATATTGTGACCATGTGAGCAGAGAACGGTGTGCACTTAAGGGCAGTATACTTGAGTAAATGTACTTAGTTACTTTGCACCACTGGGTGTGGGTGACTGACAAAGAAAGGTCATTGGATGTTTTTATCCTCACATCAATCAAGCTATCAGTGTTGGTTCATGAAGGCTCGTGGGGGGAGTCGAGGCACGGGATGGAGGGGGGGGGGGAATAATTTACCAACAACCAAGGTTTGACACCTATAAGTGACGACTCTTTGAAGAGCAAATCTCCATCAGACCGGTCACGTGACCCCGCATGTTTCACTTTAAGGTTATGCAATGATGCAACTCCCTGCGGAATGTCCCATCGATCGCGACACTAGACGCCACACATATAAATGTCACGCAGTGATGATGTCATCGTCCCAACCCATGGGAGTATACGACGACAGTCTCACAATATGGCTCACCATAGGCGATTCTTGCCTCTGCCAGCAGGGGGAGCAAAGGAAATATATGAACATATATGTTTTTATATATGCAACATATATGTGACATATTTGAAATTGGCCGCCTGCATATATGTCTCTACATATAAGTACATATATATCCATATATGTGTATGTGGACATATATAAGCTATATAATGAGACATATACTTCCTGTATATCCACATATATGCATATATATGAACCTGAATATGGCATATGCAGCATATATTCTACATAATACTTGACGTATTGGCAAAATATTTAAAAAAATCACACCCAGTGTGAAGTGGGCTTGCTAGCTAATCACAATACTGAATGGAGTTAAGTGATTCACTTAAAAAAAAACATAAATGTGTTTTTTTTAAAGTGCATAGTCCTATTTATAGGGCTATGCACATGTGTCATGTTTCCCTAGCCAATCACAGTCCTGAATAGACTGTGATTGGCCAATCACGGTGCAGGGTTAGGGGGGTACACTGGTGGCCAATCACAGCGCAGGATTTGGTGTGCAAATATCCAAACCTCACATATAGGGGCGGTTTCACCGCCCAAAAATATATAAGAACTAATCGTCCGACCGCCAGGGGGGCCAATTGCCCCGTTGCCCCCCCTATAGAATCGCCACTGGTCATATCCCATCTTATTTTCCTCCTTTATTAATGGAGGTATAGAGTCCAGGGCTGCTGCGCAAGCTTTCTTTTTTTCCTTCAGCCATACGACCTGCTTTAGATTCATCACACTGTGAGACATTCACACCTGCTGAACACTGCTGCTGAATGTGTGTCGGGGCGGGAGGAGGCTCTGCGTGAACAGCAGTGACAACACAAAGAAATGCATGTGGTGGGAGAAATTACTTGGCGTAACGACTAAATTGAGGCAAAAAGGCGGACGCTGGTCTAGTGAGCACAGATTGCCCATTTCCAATAACAGGGATTTTAACCAGCAACTCTTCTGTCATAAACCTGCATCTACATTTAACCAGTGGTGTAAAGTAACTAAGTACATTTACTCAAGTACTGTACTTAAGTACAATTTTAAGGTACTTTTACTTTAGTGGAGTGTTTCCAATTGTCTATACTTTTACTTCTACTCCACTACATCTCAGAGGCAAATATTGTACTTTTACTCCACTACAATTATTTGAAAAGTTAGTTACCAGTTACTGTGCAGATATTAATGATTACATTATAAAACATATATTATCCACTCTAGCCATATTTTATACACGAATCCACGGAGAGCTGCACTGTAGGTGCATGGAGCAATCATTGCTGCGGTGTTAGTCAGCTACTGCTGCGGTTCTGTCCGTCTGTTGACGTTAGCAGAGCAGCCATAAACTAGCCTACTGGCTAGTTAAAAAAAAGAAAAAAAGAAAAAACTAGCCTACTGGCATCTGACGTAGGTGGTTCGTCCCGATGTACATTTTTGTAAATTTAGTTTTAGTAAAAGTTAGTAAAAAGCAGGTAAAAGAGTAACGTGAGCAGTCAGTGACTGCAGCTGACTGACACCACAGCAATGGTTGCGTGCAGGGCAGCGCTCCGTGGATTTCGTGTATGTACATAGGCTATTTGAAAATAGGCGATCTACAAGCTCACAACGCGTCGCATCACGACACGTTGTGAGCTTGTAGATCTGCTATTTTCAAACATTTTAGTACTTTTACTTTTGGTACTTTAAGTACATTTTGATTTTGATACCATATTTTGGCTGTGTTGCACTGTATGCTCCGTGGAGGAGATAGAGCAAATAAGAAGGGGCTTAATAATAATAAAGGAGAGGAAATGAAATACACGCGGGTCAGGTTGGCACTGGCAGTGAGTCAGAGTGTATATATGTGCAATCCTCTGGAATCAATTTCTACCGTCTAATTTAATCTTTTTCCTCTCGCATGGATCTTTTATTTTCTCTTGCCTCTGTGTTCCCCTGACGTCGGCTTCATAACCTGTTCCTCCAGGAGATCCGCAAGAGCACATGTAACGTGTTGTGTGCTTTTGAAATTTTGGTACTTTTGTACTTTTACTCAAGTAACATTTTGAATTCCGGACTTTTACTTGTAACAGAGTACTTCTACATTGCAGTATCGATACGGTGGAATCGATTTATGGTGGAAAAAGTACTCAAATGTTTTACTTAAGTAAACATTTGAGTACTTTTTTCCACCACTGCTGGTCAGTGAGCACAGATTGCCCTTCCAATAACAGGGATTTTAACCAGCAACTCTTCTGTCATAAACCCTACATCTACACTTACCCTTTGGGTTACGGTCAACCATTCATCCAACGTACACTTTTTTTTACGGCGTGACTGAGACGGTCTGATCTCGTAAACCTCTGGACCGGCCAGAGGCAGACTTTATATGCCAGTAGGTCAAATAAATACCTCACTCATTTTGTTTCGCATATTAGTACAGTAGGTGGCCAGTGACTTTTGCCATTTTCCTTCCACACCTCCTGCATGGAGCGTGTGACCCGAGATCAGTGTTGCCAGGTCTGCTTATTGTAATTTCCCCCCAAGATTGTTTTTTTAATAGCAGATCTACAAGCTCACAACGCGTCGCGATGTGACACATTGTGAGCTTGTAGATCTGCTATTTTCAAATAGCTGATGTATGTTTTAAAGTGCTCATTTGGCCTATAGTCGCTTCTTTTGGGTTTGTTTTCCTAGGCCTGGTTGCTTGTTTCTGTCACAGAATCTGGCAATACTGCCCGAGATGATGTTGGTTCAAATCCAGCACACAACACCAATGGTTTTGATAGTGTGGATTGTGGAAGTTAAATGGTGGATTTGTGGATATAGGACTCCATGTGAACAAAGTTGTTATATCAGCAAAACGCATCGCATTCTGTTTTTGACATGCATGATGCAAAAGTTTTGAAAGTGAAACTGGCCAAAGTCACTGGCCACCTACTGTATGTTTTATACTTTTTTTTGTTTTTATATATTTAACTTTTTTATAACAAACGGCTGGCTGGCCAATGTCCCGTAATCGGTACGCAGTTGAGTGCACCGACGTGCTGCCTCCCACGCATTATTCACACATTATCAGAGAGATCAGAGAGTGTAGAGATATTGATATTGGTTTTGGCATAATGTACGAAAGATGATCATAAATTATATATGCCTATACAAATTAAATGCACTCATCAAGTAAGATGGATAGAGAGAGAGAGAGAGAGAAACAGCTCAGTTGTTGCGCGTGCGTGCGTGCGTGCGTGCGTGCGTGCGTGCGTGCGTGCGTGCGTGCGTGCGTGCGTGCGTGCGTGCGTGCGTGCGTGCGTGCGTGCGTGCGTGTGTGAGAGTGAGAGTGAGAGTGAGTGTGAGTGTGAGTGTGAGTGTGAGTGTGAGTGTGTGAGTATGTTAGTTGGTAGTCTGGTGGTCAGTGCTTTTTTTTTCCTTTATTTTTTCTACTCAACTTTCATTAACATTAAACAACTCATTTATTAGTGTTCGCACACATCTGGAATTGATTGGATGTTTCTGGATCAACATAATGTATTTACACAGCCAGCATCCACATACAGTAATAAGATCACATGAACTCTCTTCCACATGAACAAATTTAAATCATTTTATCATCCCAAATTGCCGTGGCATGGTTGACATGCTTGTTGTTCATTCATAATGAACTGCAGTCAGCAAACAGTCTGTCTGGGTATTAGCAGTGGTGGAAAAAGCACTCAGATGTTTTACTTAAGTAAAACTATCAATACAGCAAAAGTCCAGAATTAAAAACGTACTTGATTAAAAGTGCCAAACGTATTGATATCAATATGTACTTAAAGTACCAAAAGTAGAAAATACTCATTATTCACAAGTTTTCAAATTTGTAAAATGTATACAAATCTTTTGAAAATAGCAGATCTACAAGCTCACAATGCGTCACGATGTGACGCATTGTGAGCTTGTAGATCTGCTATTTTCATTACAACAAATTGCAAAAGCACACAACACGTTACATGTGTGCTTGTGGATCTCCTGGAGGAACAGGTTATGAAGCCGCCGTCAGGGGAACACAGAGGCAAGAGAAAAGAAAAGATCCATGCGAGAGGAAAAAGACGGTAGAAATTGATTTCAGAGGATTGTACATATATACGCTCTGACTCACTGCCAACCTGACCTGACCTGAAATGTATTTCATTTCCTCTCCTTTATTAAGCCATAAAGACCCGGAACGCATGTGTCATTTGACACAGATGCGTTCCCGGTTTGAATGGGTTAAGCCCCTCCTTATTTGCTCTATCTTCCCCACAGAGCACAGTGCAACACATCCAAGCTCCCATGTAGCATTTTACACCAAACATAATATCTGCTTCTCTCTGTGAAGGCCACATAAATCTGAATCCTTTATCAAGCTCAGCTTCACCTCCTGCAAGAAGACGACGCCTGCATGGCGGATTCTGTTTATTTTTTTATCTAATCAATTCCCGAGCATATTCTGGTGTCAGCATCCATCTTGGCTGACAGAGCCTAGGGTTCCATTTGAGTCCCCAATCACCCTGTTCTCCCAGTGTTCAGCCATGACACCTGACTGATAAGTATGTCATCCCCACTGTGTTGGGAGACGAGGGACATGCAGCCTCCTAACCGGAACTGCATGAGCAGATGCAATGGATACCATCCAGGGTTGATTCGCTGGGGGATGAGTGGAATACATGCCTCTGCTTTTGATATCCCCTGGGCCTCTGGTCATTAGCACTGGCATCCTTATTCTGCTAGTCACGCGTATCCAGGCGATCAGAGATCTCCACCTATCAATAGGTGGTGCATGGTGCATTTACATAGTAGCTTTGTCCAAGGCGCTTTACAATGTGCAATTACATTGACCCATTCACACACACATTCACACACAGACGGTCAGTGGTGTAAAGTAACTAAGTATATTTACTCATTACTGTACTTAAGTAGAATTTTGAGGTACTTTTACTTTACTGGAGTATTTCCAAATGTCCATACTTTTACTTCTACTCCACTACATCTCAGAGGCAAATATTGTACTTTTACTCCACTACAATTTTTTGAAAACTTTAGTTACTAGATACTTTGCAAATATAAATTATTACATTATAAAACATGCATTAACCACTTTAGCCCTATTTTGTACCTAGGCTATTTGAAAATAGCCGATCTACAAGCTCACAACGTGTCGCATCGTTGTGAGCTTGTAGATCTGCTATTTTCAAACATTTTTGTACTTTTACTTTTGGTACTTTAAGGACATTTTGATACCAATACTTTTGTACTTTTACTCAAGTAAATTTTGAATTCCGGACTTTTACTTGTAACAGAGTACTTTTACATTGCAGTATTGATACTTTTACTTGAGTAAAACATTTGAGTACTTTTTCCACCACTGCAGACGGTGGAGGAAACCATGCAAGGCACCGACCTGCTCATCGGGAGCAATCAGGGGTTCAGCGTCTTGCTCAAGGACACACACTTCGACACCAACTCAGTGTTTCCCAAGCAGCTGCTCTCCCTCCTGAGCCCTGAGCAATCACTGATCGATCAGTGATTGGCATAAAGTCACCACTCTGGGAGCCACTAGTGGGCCTTTCAGGATATTGTTGTTGCTATTAATAATGTCCTGAATGTAAACTAACACTCGCAGCCCAGTGATTAATGTATTGCCACAAAGTTGCCCACGTCTTCCATTTTTCTCTGCTGTTTTTTCTCCACTGTTCAGCATCCCTGTTGTTGCTGCTTGTGGCTCAGAGAAAACCAACGAGCAGCAACAGTGAAACAAGAAAACCTACAGTACATCCAGCACAAAACATTATTTGAAGCTACATTATAGCACACAGAGTATTGAAAGATTAATGTAATCCTGGACTCTCTTCAGGGGGTTTGATTTCAAGATAAAGGGGGGTATCGGCTTTGGCCACGATCCATTTTCAGCATCAATTCCTTCTGCAGTGCTAATTTACCATTTAGTAGCTAATGGAAACCCAGTGGTGCAGATCATTGTGTAGCAGATTATATCACCATGGAATAATCCATGTTAGAACCCTTGGCTCAAACCCCTGTGAACTGTCATGTCTGGTTGCGCACTGTGTCGCACCACCGAGTCACCCTTCAGCAGTGGTGTAAAATAACTACAGTAAGTACATTTACTCAAGTACTGTACTTAAGTACATTTTTTAGGTATTTGTGCTTTATTTGAGTATTTCAAATTTCCAATACTTTTACTTCTACTCCATTACATCTCGGATCCAAATATTGTGCTTTTACTCCACTACATTTATTGGAAAACTTTAGTTACTATAGTTACTTTGTACTTGATTTGGATTATTATTACAAAACATACATTAACCACTTCAGCCCTATATACATTTTGGTCATTTGAAAATAGCCGATCTACAAGCTCACAATGCGTCGCATCACTACGCATTGTGAGCTTGTTGATCGGCTATTTTCAAAAGATTTGTATCCATTTGAAAACGTGTGAAATGGGACTTTCTGCATAATAAGTAATTTCTACTTTTGGTACTTTTAAGTATATTTTGATACCAACACTTTTGCACTTTTATTCAAGTAATTATTTTATTCCGGACTTTTACTTACGTATTTCTACATTGCAGTATTGATACTCTTACTTAAGTAAAAATGTGAGTACTTTTTCCACCACTGCCCTTCAGTAGACCAGTTGTTTTCAAACTGGGGTCTGGGTACCCCCAGGAGTCCTTGAGGGGGTTCCAGGGGGTCCCCAGAAAAACATATCATGAAATCCAGAAGGAGGCGCTCGTTCAGCATTTGTTTTAGTTTTTTCACCTTGCTTCTCCGTCTGGCTATCATCCTGTTTCAACCGGATTTCCAAATGTCACCAATTACGTAGGCAAGTCAGGAAGTGACTCGAATTTTACATTGGAAGGCTCTGTCCCGCCCCGCACCACAGACCAATCAGAAGCCGCGGCTCTTGGGTGCCCGTCCCGCCCTGCTCCGCCCTTGGAAATAGCATGATTTCCAGACAGAGAGAGTGAGAGGAAAGAAATCACCCGAACGGAGCGAATCAGTCTGGATTCCAGGCTCAGCAAAACTAGGAACAGTTGGCATCCTTGATATAAAAATGTAAGAGAACTAGTAGGCAGTGCATGTTAAGAAGCCTCTCTATTGCGTGCGTGCGTGCGTGCGTGCGTGCGTGTGTGCGTGCGTGCGTGCGTGCGTGCGTGGTATGAAGAGGAGGCACAGGGCTTTCTGTTGTTGGACCCCCAAATTGATATATATATGTATATATATATATATATATATATATATATATATATATATATATATATATATATATATATTAGGCCTCGGACCTCCCCACCTGAAAATGTTTTGTGCCAGGGACCCCCCAGAACACTTTCAAGATTTTTCTAAAATGTTCGAAAATATCTGTGTCACTTTTTCACATGTTGTGAACTTGTAGATTTGCTGTGTTCGTGTGTGTGTGTGTGTGTGTGTGTGTGTGTGTGTGTGTGTGTGTGTGTGTGTGTGTGTGTGCGTGTGCGTGTGCGTGCGTGCAAACCCCACCGCTTGGCACAGTGAGGGAAGTGAGAGGGTGTTATGTTGCAGAAGTCCACCTCTCCCATTTGCCTGTCTGTCAGATGTCTCTCTTGGCCGTGCTCCACACAGTGACGACGTTGACAAAATGACAGCAGGGGGACACACTCCCCTGCATGTCAATTTTAGCCTGAAAAGAAACCGTTTCCCCACAAGCTCTGTGTGGGAACACAGAGAGGGAGAGAGAGAGAGAGAGAGAGAGAGAGAGAGAGAGAGAGAGAGAGAGCTATGTTCAATAAAACATGCAGGATTATTCCTGCAGTTGACCAGTTACATCATGCACGCACAAGCACACACACACAAACACACTCACACGCACGCACGCACACACACACACACACACACACACACACACACACACACACACACACACACACACACACACAAACTAGTTGTTATTCTGGCACATCTTTTGCATTGTTCTGACTCACAGGCACGATTTGTGACCGACGATAACGTTTTCTGAATAACAAGATGTATAATGCATACAAACGTGTGTGTTTGTGTGTGTCATACAAATTGGATACATACATTCTCACACACACAAGCAGCATGCACACATATACTATACACACATGATACTATATGGATTCCAGCACTCGCTCGCTCGCTCACTCGCTCGCTCGCTCGCTTGCTCAGTCACGCACTCTCTCTCTCTGTTTCCAGGCATCCAGGTACCCTCATGGCTCCTTGAGGGGGTTCCAAATGCCCCCTCATGGGTGTGTAAGTTTGAGAGTGTACAAATGGAACCAGATGGACTCGTAAGGGTCCATTTGGTTCCATTTGTGCACTCTCAGAGTTATGGGGGTCCTTGAAATGTAAAAGTTTGAGAACCACTGTGCTACACTAAATGGAACAGAGCCCTAATTAGTGTCATTGGTAACACCTGTGAAGAAAGTAATTTCTTTCCAATATTGCTGCAGTGCATAGAGCCAATTTGAAGGTTCCCGGTTCAATCCCCTGCTCCTCCTGGGTTAGTGTGTAAAGGCCCTGACAGATAGCCTGACACTCAGCCTGAATTTTCATTTCGTTTCACTCCATTATTCAGTCTGAAAGCCCTCTCAATGCAGCCGATTTCTGAGATGGGGGCGTGGCCAAAGTGGGACTCCACTATGAACCAACGCGATTGGTTCATACTGGATTATCCCGATCCCGATTCGTCGTACAGATTTTCAACCGAGAAACACCCGCCTTCGACAGCGTCACCAGACCCTGAATGCGAAGCAAAGGATTCAGGGGGTGGAGCCAGGCTACCTGACAGATACAATGAAGCCTGATTTTGTGGAATTGAGAATGTGTTGGTGGATGTGAAATAAACAATGAAGAATGAGGCCCATTATAATACAAGTGCCTACACGGTTCAATGGCTATTTATTTTGGGGGGGATATACCATTTGAAACATCGTTCTTCACAGTTCTGCACAAAGAAATGCAGACCATAAATCTGTATTACTTATTGGCTGCCGGATCACGTAAGGTTGCGTTATTCTCTACGACATGCTTCAGGCTATTCTTCTCTGTAATGGACTAGTGGCTTAGTAATATCTGTGAGCATGTCGTTGGCATTTGTTATTTGCTGCTGTATCAAATAACTTGCCTTTAGTTTATTCTCTACTGCCTGCCACGTTGCTGATATGTCTCTAATGGATAGTCAGGAGGACTCAGTAGCCTATTCATATTTGAACATTTTGCTGTTGACTCTTGTAGTTATTATGTTTAAAGGTTTCATGACATCAAATTTATTTTATTTGTTTTGGTTTTCCGACCTCAATTACACCCAAAACAACTGAACTTTGAACATTCGGTGGTTTTTCTGTGGTCTGGGGTTTTCGGAATAATTTGGCTCAGAAAGGGCTGTGATTGGCCCGTGGACTTTGATGCCGCAGTCCATTAATCCCGCCCCCTCTCCTAAACCACTGACCCAGAACCATACAGATGTGTTCTGGTGTCTAAACCACTGACCCAGAACCACACAGATGTGTTCTGGTGTCTAAACCACTGACCCAGAACCACACAGATGTGTTCTGGTGTCTAAACCAGTGCAGAACCAGAACAATGCAGGTACAAACCATCTCTGTTTCCTCTGGGTTCATACTGTCCTTCATTGACTATAGATTAGAGCTGCATTCTAAAGCTTAATTTATACTCTGTCACACAACTGTTGTGTGACGATGTATGAATTGAGCTTAATGTGGCTCTAATCATATCATCTTTATAATAGGATCACAGTTATGAATAGCAGAGATTTGTTTAATCAATGCATGAACATAAATCAAGCCAGGGGACAGAGAAAGGTATTTTAGACGTGTAGTGCAGCAGGGGTGGATCTAGAAGAACTGCACACATAATCTGTTCCATTTGTAATTACTGTAAGTACGGAATGTCATTGTCATGATTATTCACAGATTTTTAACTGGCAATAATACGAAAGATCCTCCTGTTTACCATGTTAAGTGTTTTCGGGGACAGGTGTTTGCATTTATCACCAAGAGCTTCATGTAAACCCAGGGAGGGTGGATGCAGTGATGTGGTGGGTTAGTGTTAAATACTGTACAAGCTCTGTGTGAAATCTACTGAGCTGATGGGATTCCTCTTATAGGAACACTTCACCATTGTTTTTGCCCTGCTAGTGGATTTGTTCTAAAATCTGATCTTGACCGACTGTCCACAAAGTTATTTGCAAGCGATCAGATTAGATCATTGCAACCATTGACCATGACTCAACGCAAATGCAAAAGATAATGAATGGGTGTACGTCATGACACAAAAACTGTAAACATGTTTCATAACACAGTGGAAACCGTGTGTGTAAAATTATTAGGGGATATCAGTTCCAAACGTATGCATGAGCTTGTGGCAAGTCTGGCCATACATCAATGACAGTTTGTCCAAACATGACAAAACTAGTAGGTCGATGTTGTTTAATTAAGCTGTTGAACTATGTGCTCAAAATATTATTATTATTTGTTACAGTAGAGGCTGACAGCGTTGCCAATAATGTGCATGGCCCCTGGCACAGATTTAGCTGTAAATGAATAAACCTGTCCGATCGTCATTAAAAACCTGTTAGTTATTATTAATACAGGTGTCAGAAACTGTAAACGGTCCAGGGCACCTCACAGCTTTCCACTTCTAACATGTTGGCTTAAATCCGCTTGGTGGCTATTCATTTATTATTATTAATTCCATCACAAGTACAGTAATCCGTTAATTATGCAGTCTAAATTTGGCCGGTGCTCTAATCACCACCATCTACACTGCCAAAAACATTTAGCGGTTCATGTTTACATGAATTGTACAGGCTTTTTTCTGTTCTACCTGCTTTAATACCTTGTTTAGTGTTTAACCTCTATGTATGTGAAGCACTTTGTCGAGTCCTCTCTTGTGAGAAGAGCTATATAAATAAAATTGACTTACTTACTTGACATTTTACCCTAAACAGAAACCTAAATCGAGGTAATTAACTGGCTTTCCCTGCAGGCCTTGTGTGATGTGACGGTCATGTGACGTTTGAGTGTTTATACTTCACACTCCATCCTCCCTGGTATCTTCACATTCACTTTAACAACAGTTAAGCCAGCTGGATTTTTTGTCTTGCCCCGGCACCATAATTAGTCACACCACAGAGGGCCTCTAGGTGACAAGTTGGTGACGCTCCAGTTTTTGTGAGGACACACACACACACACACACACACACACACACACACACACACACACACACACACACACACTGTGTGTGTGCGTGTGCGCACACTACAAAGCACAGTCTGTTTGCCTACCTGCAGGGATGGTGATTAATTTGCTCCACAGTGTTTGCATGGCTTCATTTTATTGAGGGCATTATTTGTGCTTGTTGTGTGAATCCCAACAGGCATGAGAAGCTACTATCACTGCGTTCACTTAGAACTCACAAACAGAGATGTGTAGATATGGAACTGTGTGGCTAAATCTAGCGACAAACCTAATGTGCACTATCAAAAATGAATGGACGTTGAAACACTTTAGATGTGCTGGCTACATTCTGTATTATATAAATGATAAACAATATAAATCATATTGTACTGGTATCAAACAATGCCATGTGAATCCCCAAAGACATGTTAACTCACAGTGACAACAAACTGAGAATAGTGCCATAACAAAATATGCAACTTCGAACTAGACCATTCTGTTCTTTGAACTGCTAAGCATGCCAATGTTAAAGTCAGCACTTTTAGCCTCTCCCCATTAGCCTGATACACATACATTATGAATATGGTAATGATTCAATGACATACAGTGTGGAGCACCAACGTGTAGGTTCAGAGTTAACCCATTAAGACCAGGAACGCATCATTTTTAGATTTCTTTGGCTATTCAAAAATAGCAGATATACAAGCTCATGCAAACTGCAAATACATACTGTACATTACAAGTAAACAAAATAACACGACACACAAGCATTTCCAGGTACATGTATGCACAGCCTGCTGGTTAACATGTTCAGAGCTCTGTCTTCATGTGCAGACAGTGGTCACTTCAATCCAACAGGGACAGCATGGACCAGTGCAACAGCTTGATACCTGACAGCTTTCAGAGACACCAGTGGTCATTGGTCACCGGTGGGAGTTCCACAACGTCTCTGCTTGGCGTGACCTTGTCAATCTCACACTTATCAGCCAGCATCCAGACGGAGGGTCCTCTGTGCCGCCCTGCCGTGGCCATTTCACTGACTCACAGTAATCACAAGCCTGTCTGTCCTTGAAGTGGAGAAGACACTTAAAGGGCCAAATCTCCCCCATTGCTTTGAGAAGACACTTAGAGGGCAAGTGCACCCCAAATCTCCCATATTGCGTTGAGAAGATACTTAAAGGGCAAGTTCACCACAAATCTCCCCATTGCTTTGACAAGACACTTAAAGGGCCAGCATGCTGCAAAATACCCCCATTGCTTTGAGATAGACAGTTAACACATCGAGTGCCATAAACGGTCCGGACCGTTTTTGAGGATCCAAACGAGAAGTGCCGAAAACGGTCCGGACCGTTTTTGACCCAATTCTATTTTTATACGAGTGGCCCACGTGGGGCGCTAAAACGAAACTTTGACATCACCCAAGGAGTTTCTGAGAAGAAGAGGCTGGATGTGGCTCCATGTCAAAAATCCTTCCGGACGGCGTTTTCAATGTTATCTCCTTGACTAAAAGCTTAATATCTCCATTTCTTTTTAACGTGGTGGAAACGAGCCGTTTTCGATCGGCGATCACTCTGCAATGGAGGATCGCGTTGGAAATATTATTGTTCCAGGCGTTAGTCGGGACCCTCCGCCGTCTCGCACGCACGCTTTGTTTACATGCACTTCCGCGTCGGGGCTTCTACAGCACGAAACGTATAACGCAAGTGGATGGAAGAAATGCAGGCACTCAACGTATAATATTTTAATAAACCTCTGGCACCCAATGTGTTAAAGGGCCGGTACGCAGAAAAGTTCAGTATACATAGATGTAGGCTACATAGTGTACACCTATATATGTCGCACAGCTGATCTGACCGATATGTCTGAGTCCTAGTGTTGGGGGCTTTGTCAGAGTACCCATTGTACCCGTTTGTCTGTGTCCCTTGTGTGCCTATATATGGAGATAGATCTGTAGCTGTCTGTCTACCTGTGTCCCATTTATGCCCATGCTGTACATGGACATTTCTGTATCTGTCCGTCCATGTCCCTTTTATGCCCATATATGGCATATACTGATGTCATCGGTATATGCCCATATATTGGCATGCCCATATATGGACATATCGGTCGGATCGGCAGTTCTGGACAACCGCTAATCCGAACGACTCGACGGCGGGCACCGCACTCCCTCGAGTCTTTGCTGATGCGTGCACCGAGTATGAATTTGGCCGGTCCCATATTGTGTCGGAACTGTGGTTCTAGACAACTGGATCTCCATGTATGCCTATATGTGGGCATATCAGGTTTTTTATGGTTATGTGTCATAGTGATGTGGCCGTGATGGTCCTGCCTATATACTGTATGGGCATATCGGGTTTGTTTTTATGGTTATGCCATACTGAGGTGGCCGTGGGCCGGATGAGTACTTTTACATTTGGTACTTTAAGCATATTTTGATGGAAATACTGCACTTTTACTCTAATAAAATGTCAGACTTGTGTATTTTTACATTGTGCTATTACTAGTTTTACTAAAGTAGGTAAGAAAAGTACTTCTTCCACCATTGGATTTCCGTAATTTGCTTAAACATTGAGAAATCAGCCACACAAGTCCTCGTTGCTTCAAGAATCCATCCTCAAGCAATTAAAACTCTCAGTGAGTAAACTATATGGCTGATGCTCAACATTGGAAGTGAAAGCGACAGCTAGCTCTGGCAGCCCTCCTAGTTGAAAATGGTTTTCATTACAGCTTGTTTATTAGAATCTCTGCAGCATATTGCTAGTGTCCCATATCTATGAATGCTCATTCTCTTAAGTGTGTGAATGGTTGTGTAATGTGTTACACAACTTCCATTAAAGTGACACGTACTTCCCAACCTGGGCCTTACAACACATCCTGGGTATATACAGTAGTGCCTGCTATAGTGTGGAGAGAGGAATCCATTAACTTAAATGAAGAGAGGACTAATCATAAAGCATTACCTCCAATGTAAATGGATTAACAATGATCTCACGCTGCTCTGCGGAACCTGTTGACCCTTGTCTGTGTAAATGTCTGTTATGTACAAAGCGTGTGCGTTCGCACACACGTGCGTGCGTGCGTGTGCGTGTGTGTGTCTGTGTGTTTTTTTGGAGAACAAACTGCATGCTCGATGGAAAAGGTGACAGAAAATGGCAGAATCTCTCACACCACATGAAACTAGGTGTCAAGGCAAACATTCATTGGAAATGTTCAGTTGGTGGTTAAGTGTCTTGCTCAGGGACTCTTTGAAACATAGATAATAGGCGGACTGGCAGGTAAACTGGTGACCTTATGATTACCAGGTGGCTTTTCTTCCCACTAAGGCTAAGCTATATGGCCGCCCCATGGAGCATATACGTTGCTATGTGCTCACTGCTCAAGCACACCATGCACAGTTTACCCATTCAATCTGGGAAAGCATCTCTGTCATTTTAGATTTCTTTGGCTATGCAAAAGTAGCAGATACACAAGCTCATAGCGCGTCACCGAGTGCCGTGCTACGAGCTTGTAGATCTGCTTTTTTTTTTTTTATCTGGAAATTTTGCAAATCTTTGAATATAGGCCTATATGTTTTTGAAAGCGAAAATGTGTAACTCAAATCTTTGCTTCTGGGGATTCTACAAATGTCTTCTAAATCCTAAAAGTTTTCTGAAAAAAATATGTTGCTATCAGTGGTGGTGCTCAAACCTTTTCTTGTCAAGGACCACCCACATGAATATGCGTTTGGTCGCGTACCCCCGTTTGAACATATTTTGTTCCCAGAAGCAAAGATTTGAGTTACAAATGTTTGCTTTATATGCATTCAAAGATTTGCACATATCTTCAGGATAAAAAAAAATAGCAGATCTACCAGCTCATAGCCGCGCTATGAGCTTGTATATCTGCTATTTTTAAAGCGGGCCCGGTCTTAGTGGATTAAAGGACCATTCTGATCTGAATGTATGTCAGTATCATGTCACAGCTGAAGTCTGTCAGTCTGTCACCGCTTCGACCAAAATATTGTACATAAAACACACAGACCAATTTGCCATTAATTGCTTATTTTTTCGAGGTCACAGTTGTGTGAGTGTTTGTTTTTCATTTTGTCCAAGGTCATGAATAACTGAGCAAATGTTAGCTAAATTAAGCCGTGGGTTTGATAAGTCATGGTCCTCTGAATTTCCTTCATAAATCATTCTTTTTTTCTCCAGGGTCTGTTTTTAGAATTTTAAAAGCAATCCATATGTTTAGGATACATTGAATAGCAATAACATAACTTTGACAAAACAACAACCTCACACATATACTCCATGGTTTCCAACGCATTTTAAAATAATGGTTAACAGTAATGTTTAGGGGCGGCAGTAGCTCATGGGTAGAGTGGCCGGTAGAGCGGTCGGATGGGAATTGCAAGGTTTGCAAGACTGATGAGCTTTTTGGTGCCTTGCATGGTTTCCTCTGCATTTACTGTTGTTCCTCTGCGCTATATAAATGCACCATTTACCATTTAATGTCAACATCCAGAATCTGACAGTAATTTAGCTCAATTGTCTGTTGTTTTTTTGTTTTTTTTATGAGATCCACTAGCGATTTCCATGGGAAGGTAGGGATCAAGGCAGGGGATGCTACAGTACTGTACAGTAAAGTCTACATCACAATCAGCCAATCCAGACCATTCTGTTCTTTGAACCGCTAGGCATGCCAATGTTAGAGTCAGCACTTTTAGCCTCCCCCATTAGCCTGATACACATACATTATGAATCTGGGAATTATTCAATGACATACGGTGTGGAGCACCAACGTGTAGGTTCAGAGTTAAATGAGTGTATGTGTTGACTGTGGCTAAACGGTCCGTTTCGTCTGGCGTGCTCTTTATTGTTTAAGATTATGTGGATATCATGGATATAATTAACACATTCACTGCCGGTATTAAATAATTAATTAATGAATTAATTAAGTCAACCAGTGCCAGCGTTTTTACTTATCTTTCGAGACCCACAGAATATTTTTTTCCGATGACGAGTCTCTTCTTTCATCCGGGAAAAAAATATTGTTACCGAGATCTTCCGTTCTTTAGTTATATATCTTGTTTTCACTAAAAACGCAATCTGGGAAATTAAATCAGAGAATTATTTATTTTTGCCTTTTAGTTCTAGTTTTATCCTCTGGAACATTTAAGAGACCAGTGCCAGAGGACCTGAGAGCTCTCTACCAGGCACATACCCAGAGAGCATTGCAGATAAATAGGCAGGTGCATTTCAATTTAGTGATTTAAAAACAAATAAAAGGACCATAAAATCAATTATAAAACTAATAGGCGACCAGTGGAGTGACTTTAAAATGGGTGTGATGTGTGCTCTCCGTCTGGTCTTAGTCAGTACGATTGCTGCTGCGTTCTGGACTAACTTGAGAACACATTTCTAGGATATTGGGAAGGGGAAGGGTTGGTTCCATTTGTATGCTCATTAAATACATTGAGTTAAATTAACACTGAGGATTTGACACTGAGTTGTCAGAGAGCCTTCTCAAGACACTGAACAGAACAATTGTTATCCAGGTCAAAGATGTGTGGCCCTTTAAAAGAGATGTGTGGCCCTTTAAGACCTGCCGGGAAGTGATCATATCTCGTCTTATCAGGAGAAGAGTTGCAGCGGCTGCATTTTCGGGTTACCGGGCAGACTTTCAATCTCTTGAATTGCTGAGGATGATGATGATGAGTTCTAGCTGTTGAAGATCTCAAAGGCAGATTTAACATTGAACTCGTTTATCACTATCTTATCACACCTGCAGTCTGCCCTCACTGAGACCTGGCTCTGCATCTGTAGGCTGGCTTAAATGTGGTCTATTTTATTGTTAGAATAAGGGTTAAATAGCTCTATATTGTGGTAGTACTCATTGTTATAGAGTGTCTGTTCAGTAACAGGGGTCTCTCCAGCTCTTTTAGTAGAACAGAAAATGCATTTTCAGTGTTGGTGTTTATCCAATCGGGAGAGAGAAGGATAGGACAGGATATACACGAGTGAGATTGGAAGTGATGAGCAGACAGAATTGGAAACCGCAACATGAGATTGAAGCGCATGCATGATAAATGATCTTTGAAATTGATCTGTTTTCTGCAGAGCTGGAGAGACGGGGGAGATCCCTGTTACTGAACCCTCTCTCTAGCAATGATTACTATCAGGCAGCATACACAGCTTTAGGATTCTCTGCCCTTGGTTCCCTGTCTCCCTGCAGCCTGCACCAGTGTTGAAATTTTGATTTTGTTATGCCTGATTTTACACATGGTTGCGTGCTGACAATAGCCGATCTACAAGCTCACAACGTGCCACGCTGCGACGCGTTGTGAGCTTGTAGATCTGCTATTTTCAGAGCGCAATCTACTGGATCTCTTCTCCGCTAGTCTTTCCCTGACATTTTGGTCTAGTTTTTATTTGTTGACGAAATTGTCAAATATATTTTGTCTTAGTCTTAGTCATGGTAGCTTAGTTTTTACTGCGTTTTTATTTAGTTTTAGTCAGTGAAAACAATTAATGTTGTCGTCATAGTTCGACAAAATCAACTGCACTGACCATCAGTATGTGAAATAATACATGAAAACACCAGGGGGGGGGAAAAAGGGGGGGGGGGGGGTAGTGGCTGTGGGTAAACTTATGATCAACATACAATTGAAACTAAGTGCCTCCAAATGTTTGATAAATGCAGCTGCAGTTCTTACAGTTCATATTAATTCATGAGGACATTAACATTTACACACTAGTGACTGATAAATGAGTTCCATTTTTACAAATGGTTTCATGCTATGCAAATACAGTATGTTTCACTGGTCTGCTGACAATGAAAACGTGAATTATACATTTTAAATGCAGTTCAAATTATACAGTTCATATATCCTTCAGTTTTTGAAGTTAAGACTATTAAATACCAAAGGACCTCATAGTACACCTGCATTGGATGAAAAGTACTATATTCAGTAAAAAACTACAGATTAACACAGGGATGTAACCATGTTAATCCAGTTGTTGTTTTGATTGAAGGCATATAGGAGTATTTTGACATTAAAACAATAAGTACTGATGTTACTTGTGGTCAGGAACAGCTTCCATGATGAAAACATATTTTCATAATCATTAATTATATTGTTTACACACATGTATACACACTGTATTAGGAGAGAGCTTATGTTTTCATTTACTGTTGTTTGAGTCCATACATCAGTCCATGATTAATTGTGTACTGAGCAGATCCAGGCAGGAAGGTGACTGAGTTTGGCGGACTAAAGTTGTTTATCTGTGTTAACTGCAGTGGTGTAAAGTAACTAAGTACATTTACTCGAGTGACTGTACACATTTTAGGTATTTTTACTTTACTGGAGCATTTCCAATGTTCAGTACTTTTACTCCAATACAACTCCAGAGGCAAATATTGTACTTTTACTCCACTACAATTATTTGAAAACTTTAGTTACTAGTTACTTTGTAGATTAAAATTATTATTACAAAACATACATCAACAACTTCAGCCCTATATACATTTTGGCCTTTTGAAAATAGCCGATCTACAAGGTCACAATGCGTCGCATAGCTTGTAGATCTGCTATTTTCAAAAGATTTTAATACATTTGAAAACTTGGGACATTCTGCATAATGAGTACTTTTACTTTTGTACTTTAAGTATATTTTGATACCAATACTTTTGTACTTTTACTCAAGTAAATTTTAATCCGCAGACTTTTACTTGTAACAGAGTATTTCTACATTGCAGTATTGATACTTTTGCTTAAGTAAGACATGTGAGTACTTTTCTCACCACTGGTTAAAGGTAGTGTAAGTGATTTGCAAAGTTTCAAATAATTGCAAAATGGGTATATGTTCTGATAGTACTCGTTACTATAGGGTGTCCTGTCCATGTAAGGAGTCTCCATGTCTCTCCAGCTCTTTATAAAACAGAAAATGTATTTTGTAGTTTTTTTTTTTTTTTTTTAGTTTCATTTCCAATTTTATCCAACCAGGACAGAGAACTCAATCAGGACACAGATTAAACAAGTGAAATTGGAAGTGATGACACTAAGAAATGAGCATGCAAAATTTTAACTGAAAACTATACAAATTAAGCTTAAAAATGGGTACTTTCTCCTGATTGGCTGAGATTTTGACACCTACCGAAAAATGTATTTTCTGTTTATTAAAGAGCTGGAGAGACAGGGAGACATCTGTTACTGAAAAAACACTCTATAGCAATGATTACTATCAGAATATAGTATTTTAACCTTTTAAAAAAATACTTTTTGTTTTAACCAAAAAATATCACTTACCCTACCTTTAACTGTTTGTGAGTTATGGGGACAGTGACACAAGGCAAACACTATGTCACACAGCAGAGTGTTGTGCAGCCAGGGGATTACATCAGTCATAAATGATATGACCATATAACAATATCTACCTCACTTCAGTCCAACTTTATTGTCATGTGTATTATAATACAATGCAATGCTTGTGCTGAGGGTAGGCGCCCTCACAAAAAAACGTGCAGTAAATTATGGTCTCTATACTGCCTCCCCCTGGTCAGCCGGGGCGCCTGATGGAGGGGAAAGGAACTGGTTGGAATAACGTGTTCCTTTCCACGCGCTATACGTCCTACTGGGGAAACTCCCCCCTGTCAGGTGATATGAAGCGGTTTGCTAGCTCCTCACGTATTGAAGGAGGCATGAGCTCAGTTCTGGGCTCTCCCCAGGCTGGCAGAGGGAGAGTAGCGCCCAGGATTACATTTGGCACTGGTCGAAAAATGGGTTACAAAATCGCGGGATTAAACATTTTTAATGCTTGTGCTCTGGGTCTCTCTCTGCCATAGAGCACCGAAGTCTGACGTAATTTACACATCCTACCTGGGTCGCGTTTTTCCCCCCCGTTCTGAATTCCCGTAGACGTGTTTAATATCGCGTCAAATAAGAACTGTGTTCCAACAATAAACAAATGACCCCGGCAGTTTGACTCTTATGGATATGAAGCATCAACTGACGGTGAGAAAACGCTAATGTTACTTCCGCCGAATTAGTACAATTTTTGCCAGAAACAGACTGTTTCAAATATGAGTGACTGACTATCATAAACGATACAGAGCCTCCTCCCTGACTCTATCACAGAGACAGTTTGTTTATTTTTGGACCACAATTCTTATATGAGACGATTCTAAGATGACCCAATGTTATTCTCCATAGAGAAATTACTTTACGACCCAGGGGATGGACGAGTGACGTCAGGACTTCTGTACTCTATAGCATGATACTCTACACCACGACACGACACAACAACAGGGAAGGTTCCCTTCCTAGAGATGTAGTGGAGTCCAAATTACAATATGTCTTTGAAATATAGGAGAGTGAAAGTCATAAGCTTCCCCAAAAAAAAAGGAAATACTAAGTCAAGTGCTCAAAACATTTACTTCAGTACATTACTCAAGTAAACATACCTAGTTACTGTCCACCACTGTTCACAAGCGCTTCGGTACTCGTACCAAACCTCCTCATGGATGGGGAAGTACAGAGGGTGAAAACCTTCCAACTCCGTTGCATTTTGTTTTAGCATTATCTGTTCCCATCTCCAGCGCCCCACTATACTTATCTTAGTGATGAGCACACAAAAGCAAAGTCTGCAAACACATTTCCGTTATCAGATCTTCATCGGGGCATGAAGAACTCATTCCACGTGAGGCTTGCTTATTTGAGTTCATTGTAAAGGTAATAATTGGATTTTGATGACTGTTATGTGAACAGCAGGAATTTCCGTGTAAACAGACTGTCCCTTCTAGAACAGGCTGGATGCACCATTTAGCAGAGACACAGAGAGGTAAAACTTGGAAAATAACACAGACACAAGTAAACAAAGCAATAGGAGATGCATGACAGAAATATCAAAGTCAAATGTGGACACTCGGTGAGGAGGTGCTATACACATGTTGTTTCTCTTTCTTTTTTAACGCATTAAGACCGGGAACGCATCTGTGTCATTTTATATGTATTTGGCTATTCAAATATAGCAGATCTACAAGCTTCTAGCACACAAAAATCGTGAAAATGTGTGCAAATCTTTGAATACATGTATTTTTAAAGGGATTTCTTTACTCAAATCTTTGCTTCTGGGGGGTCCCTGGAAAAACATATTTTGAGTCGGGGGTCCGCGGCCAAATACAGTACATATAATTTTGGGGGTCCTTGAAGGCCACTGATATTATAGCAACATATATATATATATATATATATATATATTTGTTTTAAACTGTTAGGATTTAGAAGACATTTGTAGAATCCCCAGAAGCAAAGATTTGAGTTAAAATGTTCGCTTTAAAAATATATATTCAAAGATTTGCCCAAGTTTTCACATAAAAACAAATAAATAGCAGATTTACAAGCTCATAGCGTGGCACTTGGTGCCGCACTATGAGCTTATAGATCTTCTATATTTGAATAGCCAAATAAATCTTATAATGACACGTTCCCGGTCTTAATGCATTAATCACATCTAAACAGACAAATCACACTGAAATGAGGAGAGCAACCATACTGTAGCTTGGCAAGCTATAAGAACTCTGAAGGATTACAGGTGGCGTAACAACACACCTAAACAATGAGACATATGTGCAGCTTCCAGGGACACAGAAGGGGCTTTTTGATGTTATTTCTCAAGCCTGTTTCCCACCCACGAGGAACCTGTGTCTTGTGAGGAAATGCAGAGCTGTGGGACAGCGCCTGGTGCTGCCAGAAAAATGATGGACTAATCTGGAAACACAGCAGCCAATACTCAGGTCTGATGAGTATTTACCTACAGGGGGTCCTGCTCATCCTTTCCGTTTTATCTGAGCGAGCACATATGGTGTCACCGTGTTGCCAGGCTCTCCTGTAGGAATGTGTGTTTTCCAGAGGGTGCTGTGCTGTTTATTTGTGCCGTTTTGTTGCACTTGTGTGGTTATTGAAGCTCAACAACAGAAAGGCCTGTTGACTAAATGGGGCATCAGAGCTATCTGGCCTCCACTGTGTGCAGAGTAAAGCCTGATTGGATATTTCCAGGAGGTGTGTGCGGGTGTGAGTGCGGGCGTGCGTGCGTGCGTGCGTGCGTGCGTGCGTGCGTGCGTGCGTGCGTGCGTGCGTGCGTGCGTGCGTGCGTGCGTGCATGTGTGGTCCAGCAGTACATTCCAGCCGCAGAGAAGGGATCAATGCATATCGTTACTGTCGGGCATAAACCTCTTATATCCATATGCAAGGGATAATTGACGGGTCGGCGGTCATTATTGAGAAATAAACAGGACAGGATGATTAGGCACCGACGCATCATCCTGAATGGGTTTATTTCTCAATATTGACCGCCGACCCGTCAATTATCCCGCTTATTATACGGCTACTTAATTAATAAATGAATACATTGACCCAAAAGTAACAACAAAACAAAGTATTTCCTTGGGGCAATGAAAGTATTCCGTTCAGTGTTGCGCTGGGCGGACACGGTCGGCTCGGAAAACAAGGAAGTGTAGTGGATAAAAATAGAATTCATTTTTGGTCATTGCATTGTCTATGTCTCGCTTCAAATGTTTTCAAAAACATTCTTGAGAGCAACGTTTAGTTGTAAAGGACATGGTGTGTTTGTTTACATGGCTGTCATGTTGGATACAGCATAAAATCAAGCAGCGCAGCAGGTGCTCTGAGTCTTTGATTAGACAGCGGTCTGTTATAGAGCTCATCGGTTGACGGTCATTATCAAGAAGTAACACACGGCTGAATTCAGCGATTGACCAATCAGAATCAAGCATTCAACCAAGCCGCGTAATTAACTAAATTAATGCCCTAATTGATCATACTACAGTGTCACGCTTGTAGATCTGCCATTCAACCATCAGCTGCGGTGGAAGGAGAAGAACTCTGCCAGTCGTTTTTGTTTGTTCATTTGTTCATTTGTTTTAGTTGTTCAATGTCAAATACCACAATGTTAGAACTAATAGTCCTGCAGGACAAAAGTAAACTTACTTTTCCAAATGTAAAAGTACTCATTATTATGCAGAATGGCCCATTTCACAATCATATTATTGAATTTAAATCAGTAATGCATTAAATGATTTGGCACTTTAATGTTGCAGCTAAGGTTGGGCTGGTTTTAATTATGACTTTATTATGTGCTTCTGAGTACCGTAAACTATAATAACACGTCATAACACATTTTTTGTTGTGGATTAAAACTACAATATTTGCCTTTGAGATGTAAGAATGCAAATATTTGAAACACTCAAGTAAAGTAAAAGTACCTCAAAATTGTACATTAGTTATAGTAAATATAGTGTAAATACAGTGTCCGGGTAGCTCAGTCGGTAGAGCTCTTGCCTTCGGACCACAAGGTCATGGGTTCAATCCTGGGCACCGCCAAGTCAGTGTATTATGAGTAACATGGCGTGACTTTCTGTGGTAAGTACTGGGTCCTTATGGTAGGTGTGGCACTGCACCTCAGAAATACATCTCTATGGGTCCAGTGCATTAAACAGCCATGAACTCCCGCGTTCTCGGCTGATACTGACAATAAGTCTCTCCGACTTACTTACATCCATCCCTCACATGGCAATAAATGGTGTTGAGCCTCTCTGAATCCGGGAACGCAATTGCGTCAGACTTTGGCTATTCAAAAGTAGCAGATCTACAAGCTCGTAGCATGGTACCGAGTGCCACGCTACAAGCTTGTAGATCTGCTATTTTTGAAAAATCTTGAACGTTTGTGCAAATCTTTGAATGCATTTTGTTTGAAACAACATTTTTAACTCAAATATTTGCTTCTGGGGGGGTCCCTGGAACAACATATTTTGATGGGGGTCTGTGGCCAAATACGTATAATTTTGGGAGTCCTTGACATGAAAAAGTTTGAGAACCACTGATATAGAAACATATGTTTTTTTCAGAAAACTGTTGGGATTTAGAAGCCATTTGTAAAGATTTGCAAAACGATTTTTCAAAAATAGCAGATACACAAGCTCGCTACGAGCCAAATAAATCTAAAATGACACATGATGCGTTCCTGTACTGAATGGGTTAAGTACACGTTCACCCCCATGTCTGTCATGACATCCAACTCTCAGAGGGACATTGATTGCATTGACCCCTATGGGACCACGGGTACATAATTACTTTGCAGTAGACAGCTGTCCTTAACAGTATCGTCAACATGGGGCCACAGTGACAGACGCTGACAGTGAATAGAGGCCCCTCTGGGGCCCTTTGAACCTCCTGCATCGTCACCTTCAACTGTTACACAACATTAAACAGGTACGTTCACTTTGGATCAGTTCATCAGCCTGACCTCCTACTGGTACCTGGTCGAAATCGATGACATTTGCATAATTAGATTTACAATGTCAAACGCTTGTCAAAGACAACCTAAAAATATCTTAATTGGATACCATTGAGGTGAACGTGTCAGCTTTCTATGTTTTATAAGATAATAAGATAAGATCAAATACTTTTTTTACTCTGGAGTGACATTCAGGTGTCATAACAGTAGTGAGAGTGAATCGCAGGCACTGTTGCCAGACTTTGCGAGAGAAATAAGCAACAAAGGTCTATGAAAACAAGCCCAAAAGAACTACATGAGCTAGGCTACATGAGCACTTTAAGCATACATCAGCTATTTGAAAATAGTCGATCTACAAGCTCACAATGTGTCGCTTTGCGGCACATTGTGAGCTTGTAGATCTGCTATTTTTCAAAAGAAAATTTTGAAAAAAGTAAAACATTTTGATTTAAAAAAAAAAAACATTTTAACAAATCTCTTATGGGGGGTTGATGAACATGTTTGAGAACCACTGGTTTAAACAACATTAGGAAACAAGCCCAAATAGCAAGCCTATATACTAGTCGCTTATAATAAGCAGACATTGCAATACTGATCACAGGAGTGATACAGGTAAAAGTCATCTTTACTTCCATCACATGATGGTGTTGCGTGCCGAAAATAGCTGATATAAAAGCTCACAATACATTGTATCCACGTACGTACATGATACATAATATTCTACATTATAGGTAAATTGTAGATTATACATACTAGACCATACCCGGTGAAGTGCGCAGGCGAAAGTAGTTGCAAAAGTGGGGTTATTGCACGTCCTGTCGCGTGTCCTCCCCGCGCGTCCCGTCGCGCCGCACACCCACCCCACCCCCCCCTCCCCCCCGCGTGTCCCGTTGTGGCCCCCCCCCCCCCGCCGGAGCCGTCCCCTGTCGCCAACACACACAAACGACAACAAATTTGCACACACGCGCGGTACATTCTCATGCGGCCAGAGCTGTCCCTCGTCGCGAACATCACATACGCGGCCGTCGCGCGAACACTTGCCTCCCCAACGTGCATGCGCACGTGCGTGTCCGCGCATACACGGTCGCGGAGGCGAGTGTTCGCTAAACAGTGTAACGCAGTGGGGCTGTAGATGCGAGCATGGCGACATTCTTTGACATAAAAATGCGAATAAACAGCTGAGATTTAGTGATATTGAAAAACGGGCTTTGCAGTCACATGCACATGGTAATGGTCAATGGCTGTGTGCAATCTGAGATCAATAGCTCCAGGCACTGAGGAGAACCGGGCAGAAAACATGTTGACATAAAAATGCGAATTAACAGCTGAGATTTAGTGATATCGGAAAACGGGCTTCGCAGTCCGATGCACATGGTAATGGTGAATGGCTGTGTGCAATTTGAGATCAATAGCTCCAGGCCCTGAGGAGAACCGGGCAGAAACATTTTTGGGCTCACAGGTTTGGGCTCAGAGGTTTGGGCTCAGGTTTGTGGAACAACTACTGAGGCACAACTAAATATTTATAATATACAATCAGACTATCATGTATACATGAATAATATAATATTGATTAATTAATTACTTAATTAATGATACTGTAAGTTGCATATTTGATGAACGTATATGGTGTCAGAAAATAGAAATTCCAAAGCAAACACGAGCTACAGTGTGCATTTGTACAGTGTGAAAATTTGATTACTTGTTCTTGTTGTAGATCCACATGTTTAAACAAAAGCATAAACCCTCAGTTCATTAGACAGATACAGTACCTGTGATATTTTTGTGACCAAGTGAAGCTTAATTGTAATGGTGTTTTCCTCCATATTGACATGACATTCTAAATGCTCGGCCCCTCAATGCCTCAAACTGTCTCGCTGCTAAACAAAAGGTCACATCCAAACTACAATCAGATGAATATGAATTCATAGGATCGTCTTGCAGAAGACAATATAAATTCATAATATCTACCTCCATTGGGGGGTGGGGGTGGAAGTATAAGTAGTAAGCCTTGAGGGAAGGAGCCTATCTCCTGTTTCTGTAGCGTGAGCAGTGCTGTAAAGTAACTACATTTACTCAAGTACTGTACTTGTACAATTTTGAGGATTGTAGTGGTTGAACCACTCTAACCACAAGGCGGGCACCGCTCATACTGTAATTCCGACATCCCACTACTCCGACTACGTGGCTTCCGCGTCTGGTTAGGGTTAGGGTTAGGTATAGGGTTAGTAATAGGGGTGGGACGATATGGGTACCTCACGATACGATATATATCACGATATTAGGCCCACGATAACAATATATATCACGATATTCGACGATTTTCGATATATTGCGATATCACGATATTCAATATATATTGCAAGAAATTTCACCAACGATATATCACGATATCTGAAAATATCGACATATTGCGATATCACAATATATTGCATGAAATTTCACCAACAATATATCACGATAGTCCTTTCATAAACACATAAAATAGCACCAAACAGTTCAAAATCATCATTACGCAAATAGAGTAGGAAAAACAACGTATCACAAACTAAAAAAATAAAATAAAAAATAAAAATATCGATATTTTTCGGCAGTATATCGATTAGTTATCGCGGGAGAAAGTATCGCGATATATCGCGATATCGATATATCGTCCCACCCCTAGTTAGTAACCGTCAGAAAGGCGACATGTCGGCTTCCCTACATGTAACCCCACAAGGCCACAGAGCTGGGGGGTGGAAGAGTAATCTTGAATGGTGAACGGAGGCATACTGCAGACACAGAATATAAGGTCTACTAATGACTGTCCACAGTTGTGTAGTCTCCTGAGCCAGACTGCTGCCTCCCACAATTTCCAAACTCTTCCGTCATATTCAGTCTGGAACAACGGAAGCTCTGTAAAGGATCAGAGGATTTTAAAGTGGATGTGAAGCCTCCTCCCCGCTTCCGTTTAATATTTACAGTCGTGCAACTTTGTCTTAACCCATTAAGACGTGGAACGCATCTGTGTCATTTTTAGATTAGCGCTAAAAAGCATTATTTTACACTTTGGCTATTCAAAAATAGCAGATATACAAGCTCATAGCGCAGCACCGAGTGCTGCGCTACGAGCTTGTAGATCTGCTATTTTTGAGAAATCGGGAAAATGGTTGCAGATCTTTGAATACATAATTATTTTAAAGCAAACATTTTTAACTCAAATCTTTGCTTCTGGGGGGGTCCCTGGAACAAAATATTTTGAGAAGGGGGTCCGTGGCCAAATACATAATTATCCTTTTGCTGTCCTTGACATGAAAAGGTTTGAGAACCACTGGCATAGAAACATACGTTATTTCAAAAAACTGTTAGGATTTAGCAGACATTTCGTAGAATCGGAACCTCAGGCCTTAATAGGTTAATATAAATCGAAATAATAGAGGCCTATATAGCTTACATCAGAGGTTGTCTGGCTTGGCGAGACCAGTTGTGTGACACACTGTACAGTACAAGTCAAGTAATTGTCACACAAATCAACTAATCTACCGCTTAATCTCGTAATCCTCATGTAACATGTCACACTATGTTAGACAATCTGTGTCTGTTAGCGTAAAGATGATGCAATACCCCAATAATACTCTTCATTATTAACTTGTGACCCATTTAACACAGACACGCATGCACGCACGCAAATGCAATTAATTCACAATCAACTATCACCACTTTTAACTGCCTGTACAGGGAATACAGATGCAAAATCAGTTTTCAGATCAATGCAAATGAGCCAGAGTCGAGACATTAATTATGCATGTATCTGTCTAACTATATATCTACCAGGGACAGTGAGCACTGTCCCTGGTAGATATAGACAGATACATGCATAAATAAATACATAAATAAACGCTACCGGTGTGTAAGGGCCTTAAATGTAATTGTCAAAATGTTTCCTCTCAATGTCTATTTCTCACATTCTACTATACTTTGGGGACTTTTGTATAAAAGGTATAGTAATATGCACGCACGCACGCACGCACGCACGCACGCACGCACACACGCACACAGAGATGCCAGGCCGTTACAGTAATGTGGCATTAGATAAAAGGAGTGGACTCCTGCAGAGAGCTTGGCCTGAGAGCAATAAACAGAGACTGTAGCAGCAATGGAGACGATGATACGCATATCGCTACGGCAACAGCAAAGCTTTAATATCCTACATATTTACACCACTCTGAGTTCACACTGAACTACATAAATATCATACCCAGGAAACCAAGTCATAGAATGCAATTTCACAATTAATAATGCATTATAGCTTACAGCCAAGACTTAATATCTGTGTCTATTAATCATTCATCAAAGCGTACGTACATAGCTATATAGATGGATATACTGTGAGATATACAGTCTCTCTCTCTCTCTCTCTCTCTGTCTCTCTGTATATGGATATACAGAGACACTGAGAGACAGACAGACAGACAGACAGACAGACATCATGTCATTTCCTGGGGTTATTCAAGCGAGGAGCAGCAAACAGTTTTAGGTGGATGCAGCCCAGGGTACAGTAGGTTACCATGACAATGACAGATGCTGGGCCATAATTTATCCCACAGTCTTATTTACTGTACACACGCACGCACACGTACGCACGCACGCATGCACACAGCTTGTAGATCTGCTACTTTTGATGCTTTTGTGAGCCCCCTCCCCGCCCGGCTTCCCTCCCCGGAACGCAGGCCAATTGTGTTTGTGTAGACCCTCGACAAAGCCGGATACACCACACGGTGGGTGGTGGGCAGACACTTTACCACTGTGTCACCCGAGCGCCTATACTTCTGTACCTCTGTACTTAATGTTAATCATGTGTGGTACTGTCCACATCGCCATGGAAACCCCCCTATACTCTCATCATATGACCTATACAGAAAGTCATGTACAGCTGAAAGACAGATAGTGTAACTCACCACCTACGTAGAAGCACTGTGGCGCAACAGCTAAGATAACATCGTAGAGCAGGGGTGTCAAACTGGCGTATGCGGCCCTGAAAGGGTTCCACTGCGGCCCCCAACATGATTTTCAAAAAAGGAAAAATCATACTGCCTCTAACGACGCTGCTGCTCAATAAAAAAAGACTGGGTTTGATTGTTCAGGCCTGCATAAAATAGGTTGTGCTCCCATTTACACATTTGTAGTAGTATTTGAAATTGAATTGTTCTATTTTCAAATGGTTAATTGGGGCCTCATAAACATAAATATCATGTTTTTATTCCACCTGTTTTTATTCCAGTGAGTATGCACGTCTGCAACTGGTCGGTTGCGGCCATCATCAAGTCGCATTTCACCCAATGCGGCCCTTACCTCGAAACGAGTTTAACACCCCTGTTGTAGAGCTCAAGACCCTGATGTTAGATAGGAGAGTGTGTGGAGGGGCAGCGATTCAAGAGTCCCGAGTTGGTGTTGGCTAGACCACACTCTCACATCGCATCGCAGTGTAACTCAATGACCTCTCCATCATTTGGATCTCATTAAAAAGGAAAACTCTTACTGCCCACAGTAACTTGATTCCATCAGATGTTGAGGTGAGCGGAGGGTTGAAGGTATGAAAGCAGAAGGTTGGAACAGACAGAGAGATGATAAAATGTTAGAATTTGTTGCTGTCGGGAAAAGAGTCTCGGGATAAGAAACCTCTTATCTCCATATTCAAACTTTTTGTGATTCTTTTTCGTAAATCAACACCCTATACTTGATCACACTAGAGCGTCACACAAACGTATAAAAAGTAGCAGATCCACAAGCCCATTTTGAGCTTGTAGATCGGCTACTTTTGATACTTTTGAATTTGAATCCTGAAAAGTATAACAGTTTTGGACATATGAGGTTTCCACCCGACAGAGAGGACTTGCTGTAGTGTACTGTACATCCTGTGTGACATCGTGTCACTGTCCCTGATCCTACTCTGGATACTCTGTTGCCGTTTACTGGGACTACTGCCAGCAGGGTTAGCGATTTATACGGTGGATGCTCCAAACACTTGAGTGACACTGCACTTAGGTAAAGAGTTTAAGTACTTTTACTTATATTTCCACATTTCAATACTTTTACTTCTACTCCACTACATCTCAGAGGCAAATGTTGTGCTTTTACTCCACTACAATTATTTGAAAACTTTACTTTGTAGATTCTTATTACAAAACATACATTTACCACTTCAGCCCTATTCAAACTTTTGCTATTTGAAAATAGCCGATCTACAAGCTCGCGTATTTTCAATTTATTTTAATGCATTTTATACTTATTTAATAACTTGTGAAATGGGACATTCTGCATAACGAGTACTTTTACTTTAAGTCTATATTGATGCCAATATGTACGTACTTTTACTTGTATCAGTATTTCTGCATTGCAGTATTGATACTTTTACTTAAGTAAAACTTTTGATGACTTTTTCCACCTGTGTGTGTGTGTGTGTGTGTGTGTGTGTGTGTGTGTGTGTGTGTGTGTGTGTGTGTGTGTGTGTGTGTGTGTGTGTGTGTGTGTGTGTGTGTGTGTGTGTGTGTGTGTGTGTGTGTGTGTGTGTGTGTGTGTGTGTGTGTGTGTGTGTGCGTGCGTGCGTGCGTGCGTGCGTGCGTGCGTGCGTGCGTGCGTGCGCGCCCCCCCGTCCGTCTCAGGAAGCAGTTAGTGCAAACAGCCCTCCTCCATCCTCTGATATACAAACATGTACCCTATAATTTGTGGGCAGATCCCTCACAAGTCACACATCAACCAAGTTTTAACCCCTTATTCAAGGTACTGTAATAGTAGGGTGCAGTTTTTACTAAGAGAGGCATTTTGAGACGGGCAATACATTCTACAGAATATGGCAGAGAGAGAGAGAGAGAGAGAGAGAGAGAGAGAGAGAGAGAGAGAGAGAGAGAGAGAGAGAGAGAGAGAGAGAGAGAGAGAGAGAGAGAGAGAGAGAGAGAGAGAGAGAGAGAGAGAGAGAGAGAGAGAGAGAGAGAGAGAGAGAGAGAGAGAGAGAGAGAGAGAGAGAGAGAGAGAGAGAGAGAGAGAGAGAGAGATTTTTACACTATAAAACGAATAAACTATATTAAACCACATGAAAACTAGCATCCCGATTCTTGGCAAACATTCTGCGAAAGTAGCCCATCTACAAGCTCAAAACGTGATGTGCATGTGCTTGATCAGCTATTTCAGACAAAGATATCCAGCGTAGAGCGAAAACAGGAGGAGGCCTAGTATATTATTTAACAGCCATAATGAATTAGTATAGGCTACAGTTTTTACTAGAGAGGCATTTTGAGACGGGCAATACATTCTACAGAACACGGCAGAGAGAGAAAGAGAGAGAGGGAGAGAGGGAGAGAGGGAGAGGGGGAGAGGGGGAGAGAGAGAGAGAGCATTTCAAGACGTACAATTCGATTGGCTGATGATAAAAACATAACTGGCACAAGGAATTAACAATCAGGCTTTTCAGATTACAAAGACATTACAGAACAGAATTACATGCAGTATTACATGCAGACCAGGGACATGATGCGTTGTGCCCACTCTATGTATCATAACACATTAACCACCCAACTGGAGCACATTATGAACAGTCTTATCAAGTGCTTTCTATCAGTGGTACGTGCTCCGCTTTCTACGTGGGCGCTCGGCTTTCTGCAGTTATAGCGGACAAAAATAGCACACACTATCATGTTTTACAGGTCCTCAAAGGTCATCCAATTTTCTACGGAGAGATGATAAAGTTGGGACTTCGTATATAGTGATTAATTGGTCTTTGCCGAATACTGCACTGCATGTATGTTTCGTGCGTTACCAGTGACTCAAGATATTTCCACATCCTAGACTTTGACCTCTGACTGATTTACTTTTTACTGATTTAATTATAACTAATTATAATTATAATTTTTAAATATTAAACCACATGCATGAGAACTATAGGGTCCTGGTATTCTTGGCAAACATTCTGCGAAAATAGCCGATCTACAAGCTCAAAACGTGATGTGTGTGTGCTTGACCATAGGCGCCGATAGCATGGGGGGCGTCGGGGGCCAAAGCCCCCAAGGCCCCACCCGCAATTGATCAGTCCCCACATCAATCTCAGATGTCAGGCTCAAACTTACAGTACCATTACCATTACTATAGCGGGGCGCAGCTAGGTGTTAACGCGGCGTTAACACCTAGTGTGGTTTGAGTTGAGCCCCCACAGCCGTGCACATAAATTGGCGTCCCTGTGCTTGACCTCCTATAGATGACCCCTGCCTTAGGGTTAGGGTTAAAAATGGCAAAACAAATACCTGTGTTTGTGTGCGTGCGTGCGTCTGACTGCCTGTCACAATCAGTTATTGACTTCCTGCTCCCTCCTCGGATGAATTTACCAGAAATAGCCACGGCATGGTTTGCCGTGGCTAATTTTCACATATGAATAGGTTGTTAATGCGTTTATGAGAAATGCAACCGGTCCATACTGGATTTCATAAGCATGCTGTAATAAGCTGTAGAGCCAACGGTCGCCACTCCCCACGTTTGAAGAAATGTGAATCGAGTGTCGAGAATTAATGAATAAACTGTATTATAGTCTCTGCTTTCAGCCTGCTGGTTGTAATCTGATAACTACGGGGTATTACTAAGGGATATTAGCATTAATTTGCATGCCTGATACTGTCGCATATTAACATTGATATGCATGTGTGAAAATGTTGCATATTAGCATTAATTTGAATGTGTGTTAATGTCATAGGTTATGTGTTGTCAGTGTTATTGTATATGATGATAAATATCTATAATTATCCACATGAACACTAGCATCCATATTCTGTACAAATAGAAAACGGATACAAATTTGGCAACTAGCAAAGTGTGCTCCCTGGGGTGTGTGTGTGTGTGTGTGTGTGTGTGTGTGTGTGTGTGTGTGTGTGTGTGTGTGTGTGTGTGTGTGTGTGTGTGTGTGTGTGTGTGTGTGTGTGTGTGTGTGTGTGTGTGTGTGTGTGTGTGTGTGCGCGTGCGTTGTGCGCGCGCGTTGTGTTGGTGTGTGCGTGTTTCAATAACTGCCTCTTTAGTTCCCCCCCCCCCCCAAATAAATTCTAAAATATTTGAAAATTAGTAGATCAGCTATTTCCGTGATTATTTTTTTATACAGCCAGGGCCTATAAGGCTGTCTACGGGTCCTTGGCATGGAAAGGTTCGCTCTATCTCACAATGGCTTCACTTTGTTCTTGTTCTTGTACAGTTTCTTGTTGGCAGGCAGGGCGTGGTGTGACAGAATATTAAAGACAGTGAGAGTGGAGTCGAGTGCATGTCAGGTGAGCCCTACAGGAGCACCCCAGGGCTGTGTTCTCTCACCACGTTATATTCTGCATACAGATGAAAGTCTGAGCCTCATATCCTGAAGTAGATCCTTCAGCAATACTTCATCTTTTCTCTGGCTTTAAACGGCTGTATAAGAATGTCCTACTGGGGGAGAAGGAGGGCGGGTCTGCAGTCACTGACTGGGGAGATGAGGCAATACATGGGCCGCTAGAAGAACATCTTAAATCCTTTTATCTCTTTGATCAAAATCTCCCTTGGTATGGTTTTTGCCATACATAGCTATCACTTATACTCAGTGGTGGAAAGTAACTAAGTAGATGTACTTAAGTACTGCACTTAAGTACAATATTGAGGTAATTGTACTTTGCTTGAGCATTTCCAATTTCCAATAATTTTACTTCTACTTCACTACATCTCGGATCCAAATATTGTACTTTTACTCCACTACAATTATTTGAAGACTTTAGTTACTAGTTACTTTGTAGATTTTGATTATTATTACAAAACATACATTAACCACTTCAGCCCTATATACATTTCGGCCATTTGAAAATAGCAGATCTACAAGCTCACGACGCATTGTAGATCTGCTATTTTCAAAAGATGTTTATACATTTTAAAACTTGAAATGGGACACAATGAGTACTTTTACTTTTGATACTTTAAGTACATTTATTGCAGTATTGATATTTTTACTTACTGTGAGTAAAACATTTGAGTACTTTTTTCACCACTGCTTATACTCTTTGTTGTTGCTCTCTCTCTCTCTCTCTCTCTCTCTCTCTCCTCCACCATGATGATCAAGTCAGCCCCATGGGGCTGATTATTTTTTAAACTGGTGCTAAAAATTCCTTCAACTCAACTTGTAAGAGACAAAAGACATCCCTCCTCCCACACAGAGCAGCATCATTGAAGGTCAAGATGTGCAATCTCTTATTATAGTTATACATACCTTGGTTCAATCATCAATAACCATCTGATTGTTGAATGTAATAGTGAAATGATAAGAAGTAGAGGTCAATAAGGACTCTACTGCCTAAGGGAAACTCACCATGGCTCTTGTGGGCAGCTACCCGATGACACTTTTAATACACATCCACATAGAAGCAATTTGATCATTTTCACTCATGCCTCTGCTTTTGATATCCCCTTCTGGTCATTCAAATAGCGGGTAGGTCAGTATGTCGCCTACTTTGCCCATTCAATGGTCTGATAAAATGTGATAATGTCCCATTCAGTCAGTGCATTGGTAGCGTTCGAAGCCAGTCTGATTTCTGTAAATGTTGCAGGTGGATGGCTTAGTTGATGTATGTATGTTGATTGTAATGTTTATACTTGATGTTTAGATGTATTTAATGTTCGTGCCTGACGTGGAGTTCATGCAAATTAGTCAGCTTGTTGTCATCTGTGTTTTGATGTGATGTTGCTTGTTCATTGAAGCAGTGCTGCTGAATCGGTGCTACTCTTAGCCTCTTACTGATGTCATTTCATGTGTGTTTTTATTGCACTTTGTGCTGCAAAACCAATTACCCTTCAGAGACAAATAAAGTTGAACTTGAAGCTAATGTCTTCTTTTAAACTATTTGATGGTTACAAACAGAGTGGGACCTTGTTTCCTGAACACTCTCACAATGTCAAGGCCTCTTAGTTTAAAAAAAAAAATGTTTTAAGCGGTGCCCAGCCACTTGTGTTTTAATCAGTTGCTAATTAGTTGCAGGTGTTTGTGCTACAATGGCATGGCTGTATACAGAGCAGTGATCAGTAAATATTCAGTAACCATTCCGTGCAGTAAAACATAAGAGCAAGACTTGCAGATCAATCAGCCCATTCAGCAAAATAACGTTTTGTTCATGCATTTTGGCATTACATTACATTAACGTCAGGATCAATTACAGCTCTCATAAGTCCTACATTTTGAGCTAAAACAGGTTGGTCCACTGCCTCTAAATACCTGATGGATGGATGCCATCTTCTAATCCTCTGGGCAGAGACAAACACATCCTTTCAGCAGTACAAGGGCTTCCCAAAGTCTACGGTTCTGGTGGCTCTGTGTTGATGTGAAGAGCATTCATTCTAAAAGGGATCGTATTTAAATCTACAGATGTGAGCATCTCACTGCTGTTAATGTGCAACATCATGACTGATCTGGGTTATTCAGTATGCCCATGGCCTAATAAACAAGGTGCACACATTTAAAAAAAGAATATGTTTGCTGTAGGGAAAATACAAGCACGTAGTTCATGAAAAGCTGCAACCAGCCCTTTTGACCGTTTGACTTGAAAACTTTGGACAGTCCAAAGTTAGTGGTCTCTTCTTGTCACCTTTACCCCCAATGGATTTATTTGTATGCATACTGTATATGTTTTGTTTACTTTCTACAGATGTGTTTCAAGAATAGATAGCCTGTTGTTTAGATAGATGCTAGGGTTGAGATTTACCTGGTACTCTCGTTTCCTACATTGTTCTCTTTGCACTTTATTTATGTGTCCCTACTTTGTTGACGAGGGTTCATGTTTAGGACCTCTTACACCCGGGATATTGTTTTCATGCAAGTCATTCACCCGGAAATATAAAGAAGAGCTTGTGACTAAGTAATATCTACATTGGATCAATTTTTTTTAATTATTTTTTATTGATAAGTAACGGTTTTGACCTACACGGTTTCTGCTTGACAGAAACGCTATCCAACCATGCTGTGGTTTAGGTTAAATTGTAAATCTTGTCGTGAGATGGAATATAAATGTGTCTTTAGCTGGAGGCACTAAGAGCAGAAGCCCTTGCGTGCATGAATTATCTTTCTGAGAGAGAAGGACTACCACTGCTTCTGTGATAAGCCGTTCATGTTGTTTCATCGTTGGGCATTCGTGTGATTTTACGATTAGCACACCTTGCTTTGCCTTTCCTCTGAACTACGTGTGACCTGGACTACTCCACAAAGGACATGCTTGGCTCTCTAGCTAAAATCCCCGCAGACTGTGGAGCTCTTAATAGTGCAGTGCTGGGAAATGCTTGTTATTTTGTCTGCTCTCCAAGTCTTGAAGAATATGAGATATCCTGAATGTGATCCAAATAATGAATTCACTGTCTTCCAGTCTCCTGTCTTGATTTGATTTATTACCAAAGGCAAGACAATGAGAAGCTTTCTGCGTTTGCCGACTGGATGAGCAAAGTTTAGAATGAACACTTACCGGTATACACTTTTATACCACACAAATAGCGCGTATAAAAGTTCCCAATGTGGCGCGTTGTGACGCGTTGAGTGTGTGAGCTTGCCAAAGAGATTTGGTGCAGACGGAAACAACTGTGTGCATTGCAGTGCCCGGCCAAGCCGGAGGCGTCAGGATACAAACCTAAGTCACTGTGGTGGCGGGTGAGTGTTTTACCACGGTGCCTGAGTCACTGTGGTGGCGGGTGAGTGTTTTACCACGGTGCCTGAGTCACTGTGGTGGCGGGTGAGTGTTTTACCACGGTGCCTGAGTCACTGTGGTGGCGGGTGAGTGTTTTACCACGGTGCCTGAGTCACTGTGGTGGCGGGTGAGTGTTTTACCACGGTGCCTGAGTCACTGTGGTGGCGGGTGAGTTGTTTTACCACGGTGCCTGAGTCACTGTGGTGGCGGGTGAGTGTTTTACCACGGTGCCTGAGTCACTGTGGTGACGGGTGAGTGTTTTACCACGGTGCCTGAGTCACTGTGGTGGGGGGTGAGTGTTTTACCACGGTGCCTGAGTCACTGTGGTGGCGGGTGAGTTGTTTTACCACGGTGCCTGAGTCACTGTGGTGGCGGGTGAGTGTTTTACCACGGTGCCTGAGTCACTGTGGTGGCGGGTGAGTTGTTTTACCACGGTGCCTGAGTCACTGTGGTGACGGGTGAGTGTTTTACCACGGTGCCTGAGTCACTGTGGTGGCGGGTGAGTGTTTTACCACGGTGCCTGAGTCACTGTGGTGGCGGGTGAGTTGTTTTACCACGGTGCCTGAGTCACTGTGGTGACGGGTGAGTGTTTTACCACGGTTCCTGAGTCACTGTGGTGGCGGGTGAGTGTTTTACCACGGTGCCTGAGTCACTGTGATGGCGGGTGAGTGTTTTACCATGGTGCCTGAGTCACTGTGGTTGCGGGTGAGTGTTTTACCACAGTGCCTGAGTCACTGTGGTGGCGGGTGAGTGTTTTACCACGGTTCCTGAGTCACTGTGGTGGCGGGTGAGTGTTTTACCATGGTGCCTGAGTCACTGTTATGGGCCGTCCACATCAAGCAATATTACTATTACTATAACTGTAATAAGTATATCGTTAACCACTGTCGTCATTATAGTTGTGCTGTGGACGTCCGTATATCCGGACATCTTTATACATCTATAGTTATAGTTATAGTTGCTTGGTGTTGGCGGCCTATTACTTACTCTACACCATACATGGGCAACTGGCGGCCCGGGGGCCACATGCGGCCCCCACCTTCACTTAATGCGGCCCGCAGGTTAATATCGGAATACTGATATATTATTTCAGCTGTTACAATTGCAAACATGACCCGCTTTAGTTACTTCAGTCTAGTATTACATTTCTACCGTCTTTTTTATGTCCAATGTATTTGTATTTAAGTTCATAAAGTTAAGATAAGTATAACTAAATGCGTTTGAAATGAAATAAAAATGTTACTTTTCAGGATTCTAATTCAAAAATAGCGAAAATAGCCGATCTACAAGATCAATACGCGTCGCAGTGCGACGCATTTTGATCTTGTAGATCGGCTATTTTTGCTACTTTTGTGTGACATAGAATGGCGAAGTACGGCATTAATTTACGAAAAAAGTTAAAATGCGGAGATAACAGTTGTCTGCCCGACAGTATGTGCAATGTGGCCCTCTGGAGTGAGTGTGGAAATAGTGGCCCTCTCCATCATCAAAGTTGCCCACCACTGCTCTACACTGTGACAGTGGCTCAGGAGGTAGAATGAACGGCTACTTAGGAATCGGAAGGACCTCGTTTTTTCGATCCCCGGCCCCACCTCCCGGCTGCGTATCAAAGTGTCCTTGAGCAAGACGCTGAACCCCTAACTCCTCCTGATCAACAGGCTGGTGTCTTGCATGGTTTTCTTCCATCAGCGGTGTGTGAATGTATGGGTGAATGCAATGCACATTCCAAAGCACTTCATCCAACAGTGCTTTGGGTAAAGTCGCCATATAAATGCACCATTTACCATTTATTGCTAGTATGGAGTATAAACAGTATAAACAGGGAAGTGAAGGCAGAGCGGAGGTACGAGTGAGGTTTATATGACTGATGTTGTTATAAACATGTAGACTGCTATGGTCCTTTCACCACTTTTAGTATACTTCCTTGACCGGGGTCCCCCAGGGCTCTATACTGGGCCCCATCCCTTTTTTCGCTCTACACCAAATGTCTTTGGCGAAAATAGCATACCTAAACGCATATTATACAACATTGCATGAGCAGTTTAATCCTTGTATTAAGTGGCACATTTATTATCATATGGAGGTAGAGTGTTGTCGCCTTGACTCGCAATGAGAAATTTCCCCAGTTGAATCACTCTAATCATTTAGTTTACTTAAGCAATGCATTATTTATATTTATGAGTTATGAGTTATTACTGTTTGGCCTGCTGGAGTGGTTAGACAGTGTAACACAAATATGTATCTACTCATTTCAATTTACAAATTGAACCAAGACAGACAGAGCTTTGAATCAATTGATTAACCACATGAATCATTGCATCCCTATGCTGGGCGATGGTATGTCATACACGTGAACATTTGGCCAAAATAAGCAAATGATTGTTAATAAAATGATTCAAACACTTGGCAAAATTTGACAAATATTCTGCAAAATATAGGCAAATATCTTGCTTAAGTTTGCAAACATTCTGCACAAATAGGCTAATAGTTTTGCAACAGTGGGCGAACATTAAGCAAAAATAGGTGAACATTTGGCAAAAAACAGGCACACATGGAAAACATTTCCCAACAACAGACAGAGCTGTGAGCTTGTGATCTGTGAACACTGTGGCGTACTGTCATGTATTATGTCTTGTTACAGGGTTGTTTCGACAAAAACCCAACAGATATAACGATGGCCAAAACGCAAAACCTCCTATCTGAAAAATTAACATTGTTGGGAAAATGAAAAAGAAAACTAAAAAATGTTGTATCTTTTTTGCACAATGCTATTTTTTAATGATACCCATCACATAATTCACCGTTTCTGGATTTCTGGATTATATTACAATATTATATGTTAATTACACTGATCTCATATTGCAAATGCAGGTTTTTCCCCACTTTTCCTGGATAATTCCGCAGATAGGAGCTTTTGCACTGTGATGTTAAGTGATTGCATAACTAAATAATGATAAATAGTACAGGCTGTAAATACATACATTTACAGCTGCAAACATTTGCATCAGTGGTGTGGTCTAGGTTTGTTTTCTGAGGTATACAATAATCATTCCCTGCACGAGATGCACGTGGTCGTGGGTATACGCTAGCGCATTTTCAATGGATGAAATGGTTAGTAGACTGTATACGCTTTTTTCCAAAAACAACAACAATTAGGTGGACTACAAAACAACTGGCCCAGGCACCCCTCGACATAATCCCCCCTATACCCTCAACTCCACCACCTGAAATACCCCCCCACTCCCACAACCCCCATTCCCTCCAACCAGCACAACACACGCCCCAAACCCCACCCACCCAAACCCTCATGCCCTCCAACTTCCGTAACTCATACAACTGGATCACCAACCTTGTGTCCGGTGTGGATAGTGGAATAGTATTTAAGATCATTGAATGTCTTAAAGAGCCTATAAGCAAGGAGGAAAGACGGATGCCTTGACCCTAGAATCACCACAGCCAGGGAGGAGATGAGAGCAGCACACAGGGACTTTGTCGCTGACCAAAAAGGAGAGGGTCCGAGGGAGGAATATAAGCGGAGGAAGGAGGAGCTAAATCAAGTGTATGCAACTGGAACAACAGGAGCTGACCCAAAAGATCAGGGACATTAAAGAGGTGCATGTTAACCAGAAACATGGCAAGAGCTGGAAGCTCATCAATGACATTTCTGGCAGAAGCTCTTCTCAGACTTCCAAGATCTAGGGAGAAAGCGCAGAGGAACGAGTTGAAACATGGTACCAGCACTTCAAAACACTCCTAGGAAATCCTCCTTCAACCGAAGAAGAGGATGATCCGATGCTCCTGTCTTCCATAACCTTCCCAAACCAGACGGTTCACCATGGATGAGTACCAGAGGGCCAAGGCTACTATCAAGTGAGGCAAGAGCTGCGGGGAAGATGGAGTGACAGCAGAGGTTCTGATGTATGTGCCCATAGACGAGGTGGTGTTGGATTTTATCAAGCACACACGTCTAGCAAGCTGCCGAAGCTGTGGAGCAAAATGATCATCGATCCAGTACCAAAGTCAGGCGAACTCACCAAGGCATTAGCCTGAGCTCACAAGTTGCCAAGACGGCTAACAGGAAGATCCTCAACCGTCTTAGACCCATCTTAGACCCTGTAATGACAAACTCGGGCAGATACTGGTGCTGAGGAGGATACTGGAAGGAGTAAGGAGCGGAATCTTTCAGTGGTGATCACCTTCATGACTTCCAAAAGGCTTTTGGCACCATCCACCGGGGGAATCTGATGAACATTCTCCGGGCCTATGGAGTTCCTGAGAAGATGGTTCAGATGGAGACAAGCTACTCGAGGCAGTCCAGGACTTCTAATAACCTGGGCCTGGACTGCATCAATGGAACAGACCTGAAGGTCCGGGGGGCACTTGACTGGAATGCCTTGCATGGGATGAGGAGAGTGTGGAAATCAGACATGGGAGAAGACCTCAAGAGGCGGCTGTTCGTATAGCTACAGTGGAGTCAGTACTGCTGTATGGGGCTGAGACATGGACCGTCACAGCACAACAGGAAAGGGCCTTGGATGGAGTCTACACAAGAATGCTATGAATGGCACTAGGAGTCACATGGACGGACCACATCAGAAATGTGGTCCTCAACAGGAACCTACCATGGGTCACAGACAAAGTCAGAGAGAGAAGGATAAGGCAGGGCACTGCGTCAGGGACCCATAACTAGTGGCAAGCAAACTAACACTATGAGAGCCAACCCAGGGCAAAGCCAGGAGAGACAAGAAGTGCACCACCTACGTAGATGCACTTCGGCGTAACAGCTTAGCCAACAATACTGTAGAGCTCAAGACCCTGATGCTAGATAGGAGAGTGTGGAGGGCAGCGATTCAGGAGTCCCAAGTTGGTGTTGGCTAGACCACACTCACACATCGCCTCGCAAAGACCCTATTCTATATGATCCGGCCTAACTGACCCATGCCCCCCTCAACATAATCCCCCCCATACCCTCTACCCCCAACTCCACCACCTGCAATACTCCCCCACTCCCACAAACCCTCATGCACCCCCCACCCCATACCCCCCCAACCACCACCCACACCTCCCACACCCTATAACTCCAAACCCCATCCCACCCCCATACCCTCATACCCCCCAACCGACACACCACAATATTTGTTGGCTGCCACGGTGTTCACGTGTGATTTTGATCTGCAATTAATAAAAAATCACGACAATGACGTTCACATTTAAGCAGCAATGACAACCTCTAACCACAAGTTCAAAATGTTCAATGCCAAAACCTCCTATCTATACCTAAAAATGACCTCCTATCTACATAGATGCACATAGGAGGTTTTTACCTAGAAATAGTTAGGCTTACAAACAAACATTATTTTTGTTAAATAATGCTTTTTTATGCTCATTTTGAGATCAAGACATTCTACAGTACTGTATCAAGTATTACCATTACATTTTTTTTATCAACTCACACTCTTGGTGTGATAAAAGTGTCACCACCTGACACCAATCATTAGCAATCAACAAGGCAATGCAATTAACTTGACAGAGTTACTAACAAATACTGAACTAGTAAGGGGGGGAAGACACTTTTTTATTTTGAAAATAATAGACTACAAACTGAAAGACATTTAGACGGTCTACATAACATAGAATTCCCAGGTTTCAGCTCTGTCTGCTGCTCAACTAGTTCTGGTGCAGATAAGAGGTTTTGCGCTTCAACATTTTAGCACTAATTGGCACTGAACAAGATAGGAGGTTTTAGTCAAATGACTTTTTCTGACAAAATGAGGGGCGGGACTATCTTGCAGACAGACTGAGCATGTGCAGCATAGCCTATAGTCCTCATCCACAGTGAAATCCGAAAATCATGAAATTTGCACATAGGAGGTTTTGCATTTTGGCCATCGATAAGTAATTATTTGAGGTTATCTATTTGTATTTACATCCAGCCTTCATGCTTAACTCATAACCTTTCTGTGCAGTAATGACAATCTGTCATTGGTGTTTCTGGCCATTCTGGCCATTCTGGCACCCTATAGGCATGATGGAGAACACATCCTGTATTTTTAAAAGTGGGAGAGTGGTTTGTCCTTTTTGGCTTTCAATTTAATTAACTTTCATAGCGGTAGAGCATATGCCATCCATGCGGAAGGTCGTGGGGTTTGAACCTAACTCGGGGTCGGCGTTAGCAAGGGCATGTGGGCAATCACGACATTGTGAGCAATCACAATGTAAAAAGATGATTGAGATGGTAGGAAAGCTGAGAGGGAACAAGGAAGGCATAGATTGGTGGTGCACTTTGTAATCACCCCCCCCGGTTTTAAAATGACATAATTACTATTATTATCTCCTATAATCAAAAACTGGGGACTTGCTGATGAAAACGTCAGTGGCGTGCGCTCTAAACACTCAGCTGTCAGGTCGCCCTGTCCCCATAGTGTAGTTTAGTTGCTTTCATCGTAAAAAAAAAAAGAAGCTTATATAGGGAAGGAATAGAAGGAATAGATGGAGCAATTTGTAACCCTTTTTCAGAAAAGTGCTCTAAAACTAACTTATTATTGGTATTATTATCTCCATGGTTACCTCCTGCAATTTTGTCAATTTCTTCTTTCTAAACTGCACTTTTCAAAGACATCAGGAAAACCAGAGACGGTATGCTTCTTTGTGTTTGTTTTTAACACACCTCTATACTTTTGTGTCCTTTCGAACTATTATTTCCTCTGTTGGCCTATGCCTAGACGCACCCCTGATTTCCGTATATATACATTGTGAACAACCTATAGACTATTAAAATATGTGTGGAATATTGTGTTGAAATAAGAATACTTAGAGAACGTGTCTGCTCTCTAATGTAATCATATTCAAAAGTATTAAGGAAATTAAAGGGCAAGTCATTTATTCTTAAGAACATTGTTTGCATTAACATCATTCTTGTAGCAACAGTTGCAGTTAAATAACATACTTTGAACTTTCATGAACGGAAGGCACACTAATTGTTGATCTTTAACTACTGAATGTTCAAGTGTTTTCATAATGTTCATCATAACACATACTTTATTGAGTGATAGACTCAGACTCTTTTCAGGTCAAAATGACATGTATTTGTCCACGAACCCCCCCCATCTCAAAATGTGCTGTTCCAGAGACCCCCAGAAGCAAAGATTTGCGTAGAAAATGTATATATATATATATATATATATATATATATATATATATATATATATATATATTTTTTTTTTAAGATGTACACACATTTTCACGATTTATTTTTCAAAAATAGCAGATCTACAAGCTCATAGCGCTATCAGCTTGTATATCTGCTGCTTTTGAATAGCCAAATAAATCTTAAAATGACACAGATGGGTTCCCGGATTGAATGGTTTAATATTGTCTCCAGCTCAGAGAGGTTTCATGAGACATCATTGTGGTTTGAGTCTGGCCCAACATCCTCCTGATTAGAGTTTGTTATTGATTCTTGCCAGAGCTGTGAAGGTCACACTCACTATTCATATCACTGGACTCACATAGACTGACCTTCAGAGCAACTCTCATACACACACTCATATCCTCTGTGTGTACAAACAGATGAATTGACACTGAATTAATAATGTCATTATTTAGTTTTTGTCATTCAGTGAAAATAGCAGATCTACAAGCACACAACACATTGCAACACTGTGCGTTGTGAGCTTGTAGATCTGCTATTTTGGGTGACACCATTGGGTGTGGAGGGGAACAAGGAGGGGACCTAATATAGATCCCTGGGGGACTCCGGTCAACAATAGTGGAACCAGGTGGAAGTGTTTATAGTTTAGTTTGTTTTACATTTGATGACATGACATGTCTTTAACATGCATGAGTTGTAAATGAGATGCAGTGTTATTAACAGTATTATGATTAGTGCCGCAAAACAAGGCTTTGTTTGTCAGTGGGCAGTCGGTCAATGTCAGCGGTTCAGACAGAACCAGATGCTAAAGTCAAAACGAATTAAAACAAACTGTTCACCCCCCAAAAATCGTATTTTCTATCGATTATACACCCCATGAAGCATTGAATTCATGGAGATTTTTTTGTGTTGTCGCATTCCAAAGCCAATAATTTGATTACCGGCGGAAAGATGCTAATGTAACCGGTAGGAGACCATCAAATTATTGGCTTAGACAAAAACAAAGAAATATCCATGAATTCAAGGCTTCATGGGTTGTGTAATTGATAGAAAATATGTAATTTTTTGGGTGAACTACTCCTTTAATCTGTAAAAAATATTGTTTTGCTCGCACTGTTACTTGCACTAATGTACATAGATAAGTGTACTTGATATATACATGTACAGTACCATGCCTTACCACACGCACATTATATACATATGATACTATATTTTTTTTTACATGTGAGTGAGTGACAATTAAACCCTTATTGACTCCCATTAAGACTTGTCTTCTATCATGTATTCTATCATCAGTCTTCTATCATGCGTTCCTGTGAGAGTTATCTTTGTTTTAAAATACACCTCCATTAGTTAGATTGGTATGTTCTTTTGGTAGTAAAAACCTTTTAAAGCCTTCAGATTTGTAACTGTATCAATATCCACATTGGCTTCCTTTTTATACACATTCAGATGCACATAAAGCTGTCACAGTTGTTTTAAAGTGATTGACTAACCAACAGCCTTCACAATTGAAGGCTGTTGTTGGGAATAGGTTTCGTAGAAAAACACAGTTGAATATACATACACATCAGAAGTGTCACGGACAACCATTTATCAGGACAATACTAAAGTATATAGACCAGCTCCAGTGGCCTTGTGGATTAGAGTGTCCGCTATGAGACTGGGAGGTCCTGCCAAAGACTATAAAATGTTACACAATACCTCCCTGCTTGGCACTCAGCATCAAGGGGTGGATTGGGGGGGTAAGTCCCTGCGACATGCTAGCGTCATGTCCAGGCTGTGTACAGCAGTGTTGATTTTGACAGTACATTTTGATCTAGTTTTAGTCATATTCTTCTGAATACAATTTCACTTAGTTTGAGTCATATTTCAGTCATCTGAAATGTTTTAGTTTTAGTCTAGTTTTAGTCGAATAAATATAACGTTTTAGTCGAATAAATATACTGTCGATTTAGTCGACAAAAACAATATTTTGTCGGTTCTTGGTGGCGTCGTAATGGCTGATTTTTACACTTGGTTGCATGCTGAAAATAGCCGATCTACAAGCTCACAACGCGTCGCAGTGTGACGCGCTGTGAGCTTGTAGATCTAATATTTTCAGAGTTTAGTTCTACTGGATGTCTTCTCCACTCGTCCCTCCCTAACATTTTAGTCTATTTTTTATTTGTTGACAAAGTTGTCAATATATTTAGTCTTAGTGTTATTCATCATAGCTTAGTTTTTCTTTAGTATTTGTCAGTGAAAAAAGGTTGTTGACGAACATTTTTCGTCATAGTTTTTGTCGACACAATTAACATTGGCGTACAGTACAGTACTCCTCCTGAACTTTCTTCACCAACCATTACTTGCTGGCAAAGCCAAAATCCCAAACCATAGATCTGACACATCTCACAACTAATCTTGTGTGATCAGTGAGAGATTTAGGAATTATTTCTCCTCCATGTGTAGAAAACGGCTCCTGGCTCTCTCCATGTGGGCTAATAAAAGTCATTCACCATCACAAGGTTAATAGCAAATCACTTTGAGGGATTTGGCCGATGGGAGTGGAATTCATGCATTGTCACACTGGCCTCTTACGCTAGATTACTGCCCAGAGACTGCAGATCATTATCCAAACCAGGTTCCAGCAAACACTCTGCTCAGGGCTTGATCTCCTGGGTCCAGTGTCAATTCCTCTGACTTTAATGAAAGATAAAAAAACTCACCCCTCAATCCCGTTTAATTAGCCGGAGGTTCCTGCAGAATGGTTTCAACCGATGTACCCATGCAGATGAAAAGGTATAATTATCTAACGTGCGTTGCTCTGTAATGTCAGGGACTTCAGGAGGAGATCAAACACTCGCTCTACAGTAGTATAAAACATTTGTGCTCATTATACAGACACACACATTTTCTCTGAGGGCTCATTTTATACTTTGTTGTGTGGCAGTGTAGCTCAATGAGAAACTGTTACAGTATCTTTGTTGATTAACTGAGAAATGTGCTTTTGAAAATTGGTTATTTCCATCGAGCGAAGGGGTCTGGCATTGAAGTATACATTAAAACGGATTCATATCCGGTTGCACATCATGATGAAAAAAGTGGTGGTGTTAAACAAGCACAACACTGACACACCAAGCATACACCAGCCGTTAGGCTTAAGCGTCTATAGGGACACATTCATCATATATGGAGTCATAATGTACATATTTGCATGTTGCTCAAAAGTAGGCCAGCTCACCATTGTTAGAGCTACAGCACCAGGCTTGATGAGAATGTGGTAATGAGGGTATATTTAAACCTCTTATAATATAATATGTATAATATGAATGAATCATAATCCATTAGGCCTTAGCACCTGGAGAATTACACTGTATGATCCGGCAGTACACACATAAGCCACAGAGAAAAGACTGTGATTTAATTATCCAACTCCTCTCACCTCCACACGTTCACTATTAGAACTGCTGTGTTAACTGTTACTATATCTGCACATACACTACTAGAACTGCTGAATTAACTGTCACTGGTACTACAGTATATCTACACGTACAGTATTATAACTGCTGTATTAACTGTTACTGCATCTCACCTCTGCCGCAGCCGTTCTATTGTTATTGTAGCCACAGGTGTATTGTTTAAAGTACAGTACTTGAGTAAATGTACTTACTTTCCACCACTGGTGGAAGCTCGCCGTGTGTGTTTTATTTTGCTTTTCTTTTGTCTTTGATACATTTTATGTTGGCTATTAAACATTTCCCTGACATCAAAGATGTTCTTGCTGAAGTGTTTCATCATTCTCAGTAATGCTTTAATGCAGTAATGGTTTTGACTTTTTATACAGCATTACAAACATATTGTTATATACTGTAGTTTACAATGTATTTATTAGAACAAGAACGACTAAACTGTGCCAATAGAAAGATGGATATTAAAGTTGTCATATGAATAGAAAATACCCAAACATACAGTTTCAGAACATAGTATAGTACTTACTATACAACTAAAGAATATTATGAATTTGTGAAGGGAGTGGTTTTATGAGTTATACAGTTAGAACCTAATATCACAGAGGTTTCACTAAATTAGACCCCTATATCCTACTACAGGGCACTAACGTGCTTCTCTATGACCATAACTAACAAACTGACCACTTTTTCTATGTTTAATGCCTGTTAGCAATATGAACATGTCTTACTATGTGATGCTCTGCTGGTGTCTGAGTCACAGTCGAAACAGCAATACACTCACACTGTAGATGCTATAACACTTGTTATCTAACAGTGACAATTGTAACCACTTAAACCCTATACTATACCCCAAGGCGTTATACAGTAGCTGTTTAAATATCTTAGCAGAAAATTGCAGCACGCATTGCGGCGCGTTGTCAGCTTGTAAATCGCAGCTATTTTCGCAGAATGCTCGCCTCAGAATAGAGATGCTAGGGTTCCTGCAGGATGAAGATGACCTAATTCAACAACTTACTCTGGGAAATTGAGGTTTGCAATTTTGTTCAGCTAATAAAATAAATGCAGTTTACTCATACATAAAATATAAGTGCACCCAAGGTTGAATGGCTGGCATTGGATCCTTTTGGCAGGTGTAACTTCTTGTAGACATTTCTTGTATTGTGTTATCAGCCCCTGACAGGGAAGAATTGTTGTCCACTCTTCTGTTTTTTTTAGTCCTTCAATGGTTTGATGTTTGAGGGTTCTCTTACATGTACTGCTGTCTTCTACTGGATGTCTCCCACAGCATTCATATTGGATTATGATCTGGGCTTTAACTTTGCCATCATATAACCTTTCATTGATTCTTTCTCAGTAATTGCAATGTTTATTTTGCTTAGGTTATTGCCTTTTTTTTTTGTTGCATCGGGTTGTGTTAAGGCAATGAAATACTTAAAGCACAATAATTTCATTGTATTATAATACTAAAAGATGAACTGGTATGAACCGTACTGAACTAAATTGGACGTGTTTGCATCGTTGTCTCGTTGGGAATTCCACTTTTACAGCGCAATTCATCTTCCTGCATTTTGACGGATCGCTCATATTTCCCTCAATTATACTCCGGTGCCTGTAGAATGCACAGTTGTGGATGATTCAACGATGGCTAGCTGGCCAGGTCCTCCAGACCATAATGCTCTCATCACCATGCTTTACAGGTTCTTTTGTTCAAAGGCAGTTATAGGTTTTCATCTAGAATGCCAAACTGGCATCATGACCAAATAACTCAAGCTTGGACTCATGTATCAGAGCACAATGTCCCAGAGCTGCTGGTCTGCTCCCAAGAGCTGCCTGCCAAACTTCAGTCCATGCATTTATATATCATCACTGTCGGGAAGAAACCCTGTGTCTCTTCCCCCCCCCCTTTTTTTCTTATTTTTTTAAATAAATAAATGCCATTTTAGACTTTGTTCTATGACACTGTAGCCTTATCCCCCAATATGACAGTTATGAACACGGAAAGATGCATTATAATGTCTTCTGTTCTTGTATATGACACTTATGAACACAGAAAGATGCATTATAATGTCTTCTGTTCTTGTATATGACACTTATGAACACAGAAAGATGCATTATAATGTCTTCTGTTCTTGTATATGACACTTATGAACACAGAAAGATGCATTATAATGTCTTCTGTTCTTGTATATGACACTTATGAACACAGAAAGATGCATTATAATGTCTTCTGTTCTTGTAGACAATTATGAACACAGAAAGATGCATTATAATGTCTTCTGTTCTTGTATATGACACTTATGAACACAGCAAGATGCATTATAATGTCTTCTGTTCTTGTATATGACAATTATGAACACAGAAAGATGCATTATAATGTCTTCTGTTCTTGTATATGACAATTATGAACACAGAAAGATGCATTATAATGTCTTCTGTTCTTGTATATGACACTTATGAACACAGAAAGATGCATTATAATGTCTTCTGTTCTTGTATATGACAATTATGAACACAGAAAGATGCATTATAATGTCTTCTGTTCTTGTATATGACAATTATGAACACAGAAAGATGCATTATAATGTCTTCTGTTCTTGTATATGACACTTATGAACACAGAAAGATGCATTATAATGTCTTCGGTTCTTGTAACCAAATGGACCCTTAAGGACACTGACTTCACGGAGTGCCCTGAGTGAGTCCCTCGATGCCTTGTGATTTCTACGCTTTTCCAATAATTTTTTTAACCAGCCTGACATCACACCTGTGGGTTTCAGAAATATTTAACCAATGAAAAGTGTTAACAAGAGCTTGTGACTAAATACTAACTACATTGGATCCATTGGAACACAGGTTATTTTTTTTCACATTTCCTGACGGTTGACTCATGCACTTTGACATTGACTTGAGGCCAGAGTTAGATCCCTTGGTGTTACCTTGGAGTCTCCTCTATGTCCGTGTCGGTCAGCTCTTGGGCTGAACTTGGACGGACAGCTTGGCCTGGAGAGATTCCCACTGGTCTGAAATGGTACAGCAGCTTTGAAAGCCCTTCTATACATACAGTATAGTGTATGGACTCAACTGTTTTCAGGACCTTGGAGAGCTCTTTAGATGGTGGGATGATGTTACCACACAAGTCAACAACTATACCGGTTTTACAATGATCAGTGGTGGAAAGTAACTAAGTACATTTACTCAAGTACTGTACTTAACCCTTTAAGAGCTGAGGCTAAGGACCCCCAAAATGATATGTGTCTGAAAATGTTTTGTGCCAGGGACCACCAGAAGGAAAAAAAATTGTTAAAAAAATATATCTAGATTATTCAACAACCAAAAAATCTAATACTTTCAAGATTGTTTAAAAATAGCGGATGTACAAGCTAATTATTCCAATTGTTTCAAACACTGCTTGATACTTCTATTCCACTACATCTCAGAGGCGCGTTTTGTACTTTTTACTTTATATTAACCACTTAAGCCCTGTTTTATACTTAGGCTATTCCAAAATAGGCAATTTAGTAGGTAAAACATCTGAGTACGTCTTACACCTCTAACAATGATTCTATGATGCAGGGACATTTATATGACCTTATTTAATCACATGAACCCCTAGAGTCTCTATTGTGTGGTGAACATTCAGCAAAAATACCAGATCTCAGTACATGGCTGAACTCACACACTGTCACACCTCAGATAGAGCTTTGAGGTCAGCTGACCTGGCTGTTACTTCTGGATGCGTCTAGACCTAGTTAAAAAAAGGAAACATCCACAGAGGTGACCCGAGCCTTAATTAGCAGCAGCTGCCTCCGGGCTCTGGAACAGCTGGCCCCGCCATATGTGTTCTTCACAGTCCCTAGAGCAGGGGTCTTCAACAGGGGGTCCGGGAACCCTAGGGGGTCCTCAGAGTTACTACAGAGGGGCCGCCAAATCTTTTTGTATTTCATTTGTTTAATGTCTTGTTTGTTTGTTTGTTTGTTTGTTTGTTTTTTCCTGTTTAGCCTCTTGTTTTTTGTTTTGTTTTTTTGTTTAGTTTTTGGGGCATTGACCTGTATAGCACTTTTTATGGCACGCTTTATAAATATAGTATGAGTTGAGTTGGGATTCCAGTATACTGTACAGGGTTTAAGCACTTGATAGATGAAGCTGTTAGAGATGTACTTACTTTTTTCCACAAGGACATTTCCTGGAAAAATATGATTTCCCGCTGTTGAATTAGATAACCTTTAATGGTCAATAATGATTAAATACAGATTGGGTTTCCATGAGTCTGTTCCGTGAGGAATATGTTATGATTAATCACCAAATGCTGACCTTAGAGTATGGTGTGAAGTTTAACAGTGTCGTACTTATTTTCCTGCATTGCAGTACTGTATATGCGACGGTGTTGACCTTTTCTTGCATTGCTTCTTTTCATCACATCTTGCATTAACCTTTGCACCTCCTCTTGGTCTATAAGGCTGATGTTTACATCATGTTTCTGTAAGCTTTATGTTGACTCCTACAGTATTGCTGGTACTGCCTCTGCCAGCAAGCACATAATGCTACAATATTCTGTGTCACATATTTCCGATAATATTCTATCCAACTCGTTATTATGTCGGGCACAGCTTATTGCGTAACATCTCAGAGTGACATCCTCGAATGTTAAACTGCTGTGTGACACAAGTGCCCTGCGGGGTCTTTTCATTCCTTGCCAGATTGAGGACAGTGGGTGGTGTTTGGCCTCCGTTGTAAAACTGTGTTATTGCTTGGTTTTGTCGAAGGGCCTTACCATAATTTAGATGTTGACATTTACAGTTTTTAATTCACTCTAGGACTTTATTCGTTGATTCTCTCTGTGTTTTTATACCACAATGCACTCTTTGCATATATTGTTCTGCTCTTTGATTATGTTATTCTCTTTTTTATGTGTGCTTTTACAGTACACTGTACAGTAACAACAGCAAGAATCCCAGGGGGGAAAAAAGTGGACTGGTCCTAAAATTGAAAGACGACGCCCTCGTTTCAAGCAGTGTAATTTAGAACCTAATTCTGCTGCTGCTGGTTTTATGTTTGTACCTTATGTCAGCTGCCTTGAGGCTACAAATGAGTAGCCCTGCATGGTCTCACTGTAGCCCATTAATATAATAAGTGCACACAGATCCTTCCTTGCAGTTTATCAAATGCATTGGCGATGAGCGCATTAGACAGTGTTTCAGCTGAGCAAACCTTTTGCTGCACTCACTCTCTCGCCCCAATATACTCACAAAATGTGCTGCAGATATTTTGTGTCAATTCAGCCGATTGTGGAATGTTCATCACGATATGACTTTCATTTTCTTTTCATTATTTATAATATAAAGTCTTGGAGTCTCGAAAGACAAAAAAAAGGGGGCAATATGCTGATTAAGCCTGATTTATACTTCGTGGTACGGCAGTGTGGCAGATCGGACATAGCTGATCTAGGCAGATATTTAGGCGCTAGTGTAACCCTCATCGTGCCGTGTTAAAACCCTGCAGTAAAACTTGATTACTTGCTACTTTCATAGCATATTAAAGGCTCAATTTGTCCTATAGCAACTATCTCTCATTAGGAAGTATGTAAAATGGTACTTGCTTCTGAGACACAATGCATGATCCCTGTTCCCTCGCATACTGTGTGAGATGCCATGTGCATTTCAACATACTGTGTGATACGAGGCCAAGAGGCCATGTGCATTTCAACATACTGTGTGATACGAGGCCAAGAGGCCATGTACATTTCAACATACTGTGTGATACGAGGCCAAGAGGCCAAGAGGCCATGTACATTTCAGCAAATGGCTTTTTGCACAATGAATAGATATGGAAATGACTCAGTGAGGCAACATGTGTCAGAAAGATATATGGAGAGAGATTGACATGGTCAGAGAGTGAGAGTGATAGAGTGATAGAGTGATTGAGTGAGAGCGAGAGAGAGAGTGTGTGTGTGTGTGTTTGGGATGGTCATAGGAAGGTCATGTGAATGCTTCATGGAGCACATGCGGCCACCCAGCTAACAAACTGCAAACCACACGGTCGTTCACACCGTCCATGAGTCACTGTACTGTGTGGTACAGTAGGTCATGTTTGATGGTACAGTAGGTTATACTGTATTTGAACCTGATATTCATTGCATCTGTTACATCAGAGGGGGATCAACCTTTTTGGGAACATGATGTTTTTGGTGATGGAACACTGCTTTCCAGGCTGGTGTGATCACCCTGTGCCAGTCTTTGAAAATTATACTCTGTTAATTAGATTAATACAAGCATAGAATAACAAGTGAAACACTATTAGTATTCAGTGACTGTCTTGATATCATTGTGTAGGTAGGTAGATAGACAGACAGATGGATAGATGGATGGATGGGAAGATGCAGGGGGCGGCAGTGGCTCAGGGGTAGAGTGGCCGGGTAGAGTGAACTGGAAACCGCAAGGTTCCCAGTTCGATCCCGGGCTGGGGGGCTCCCCCATAGTTAGTGTCGAAGTGTCCTTGAGCAAGACGCTGAACCCCTAATTGCTCCCGATGAGCAGGTTGGTGCCATGCATGGTTTCCTCCGATGTGTGAATGGGTGAATGTAATGCACAATCTATGTGAAGCGCTTTGGATAAAAGCACTATATAAATGCACCATTTATGGATGGATGATAGATAGATAACACTGTATTAAACCGTGTGGGGGGGGGGGGTATTCAGAGTGTTGAAGCAGCACATGATAAGAAGAATAAAGAGGTAAAAAGTCCATAGTTGACAATACATTTAGTTATCATCTGTAGAAAAATATCCATCTATAAATCACCATTTTTACCCGCTTTGCTGCTCATTATTTAAAATCATGGATTCTGTCATTAGCAGAGTGAATACTTGAACTATAAAAATATGCAAATTAAGCAGCCAGCAACAACATCCACTTACTGTACAGCACAGTATTTAGGCAAAGCAGACCAATTATCTCCACCTCTGGGAATAATAATAACCTAGCATTTAAAATATATTTTAAAAACATATTTTATAAATAATGAAAATTGTTCCCAATGAGAAGTGTGAAAAATATTTAGGGACAACAACTTTGTTATGCCATGAATATTAAATATAAAGCCATATTTCACTTTGATTGAGCTTTGCATGTTTTACATGTTTTCCTAGAGGTTCATAAAACAGCCAGTCTCCTAAATGTACTGCCACTAATAAACTGTAGCTGACAACTCTCAACATCACTGACCTGAGGATTGTGATGGCAGATCAATATCTGTGTAGTAAACCCAGATGAGTGGCTTTAAGGTTCAACATGTCACTGCTGATCCTGGTCATTCTTACAGATAAGACAGACAAAACTGAAAACCTCACGTCCATCACAATGTTGTGTTCAAGCAGGGCCGTGGGAAGACGTTATAGGTTACGGGTGCTGTATGCGCATGCATGCACACGTGCGGAGCGCGCGCGCGAACATTTGCAGTTTCTGGGGTTATTTTGTTAATTTAATTCGGTTAATTCGGTTCCAGAACACTTATTGCACTAAATCCCCCCCAAATAACGACCAACAACAATAGGCACATTATGCAAAAATGTTTTATGAGTCTTTTTTTAATTTAATTTTCTAATTTTTCATACTTTATTTTCAGGGGGTGCTGCAGCCCCCTCAGCACCCCCCTTCCCACCGCTATGTGTTCTTGCCGGTGCCTTAGCCGCTGGCATTACCCGCTGCCCGTGAATTACGCACAAGGGAGCTGTCACTGTGCCTAAACGGTATCTTGCGGTTGCTATACCCGCTATTCATTGTGCCGACTCCGTTATTTGCGCCTGGAGGTATATATGCCCGTGGCTGTGTTGTTGCGCTTTCCCTAAAATTGCTATCTTGCCCACACGTTTGGGAAAGAGCATAGTGGATTCTAAAACCATCCGCTGTGCCAAATTTGTTTAGGAGAGCGCTCCCCTGCAATGGCAGTGATGGAAAAATACTCAAATGTTTTACTTAAGTAAAAGTATCAATACTGCAATGTAGAAGTACTCTGTTACAAGTAAAAGTCCGGAATTAAAAATGTACTTGAGTAAAAGTACAAAAGTATCGGTATCAAAATGTACCTAAAGTACCAAAAGTAAAAGTAGCCTACTAAAATGTTTTTTTCTTTTCTCTAATTTTTTTTTATCCCGCGATTTTTGTAACCCATTTTTTTCACCCGTGCCAATTTCCTAAGTGATCCTGGGCACTACACCAGCCCTACACCAGTCCCCCACAGTAGGGAGGCCAGGGCCGAGCTCATGCTTCCTTCAGCCAACTGACCTTCTTGTCACCTGACAGGGGGGAGTTTCCCTGGTAGGACGTAGCGCGTGGAAGGAACACGTTATTCCAACCAGTTCCCTTCCCCTCCATCAGGCGCCCCGGCTGTCATGGGGGAGGCGGTATAGCGACCAGGATTACTACATGTTTTTGTGAGGGTATTAACTACCCTAGGAGACACGGGGAGAACATGCAAACTCCACACAGAGTAGGCCCTTTCGCCAACCCCACCTAGGGTATGGGCGCTGATGACGCGGAGGAGAAGACACGCCCCCAGCTCCCACAGCGTCCCCGGCGGGAATCGAACCCAGGACCTTCTAGCTGTGAGGCGACAGCACTACCGACTGCGCCACCGTGCCCCCTAACTAAAACTAAAATGTTTGAACATAGCAGATCTACAAGCTCACAACGTGTCGCGACGCGTTTCAATGTATAAAATTGGGCTAAAGTGGTTAAAGTATGTTTCATAATGTAATAATGTATATCTGCAAAGAAATTAGTAACTAAAGTTCTCAAATAATTGTAGTGGAGTAAAAGTACAATATTTGCCTCTTAGATGTAGTGCAGTAGAAGTAAAGTATAGACAATTGGAAATACTCCAGTAAAGTAAAAGTACCTCAACATTGTACTTAAGTAGCCTACAGTAATTAAGTAAATGTACTTTGTTACTTTCCACCACTGTGCAATGGACGGGAGACGGCCGGGGTGCACAACGGCACATCATTCAGAGGTCTCCCTCTCTCCTAATTCTCCACGTATCTCTGTGATTCAAATTGTCCTATAATCAGCAGAAGTGAGAGTGTCAATTCCTTGTGTCAACTGTGTTTACATAAGATGATAGTCTATCCAAAGCAGACACTTATTTGTGTCGCACGTCGATGGTGCCGTGCGCCGAAAATAGCAGATCTACAAGCTTTGTAGATCAGATATTGTCAGCACGAGACACTGTGTTATCAGCTTGTATGTATGGTTCACGTTCTGTACCCAGCATCGGCTGGGTTATTGTGTGAGTGAAGTGCATGTTGTATGACCTGAGTGATGAGGCAAGACGCCATAAAACCACTAATGTATTTGGACAAGTTGTTTCAGTCATCATCTGACAACTTTTTAACCTATTATGACCTGGAACGCATCTGTGTCACTTTTCTGATTTGAGCTAAAAAGCATTATTTTACACTTTGGCTATTCAAAAATAGCAGATCTACAAGCTCATAGCGCGGCACCGAGTGCCGCGCTACGAGCTTGTAGATCTGCTATTTTTGAAAAATCAAGAAAATGTGTGCAAATCTTTGAATATATCCTTTTTAAAGCGAACCTTTGTAACTGAAATCTTTGCTTCTGGGGGTCCCTGGAACAACATATTTTGAAATGGGGGTCGGCGGCTGAATGCATATACATTTTGGGGTCCTTGACATGAACAAGTTTGAGAACCACTGACATAGCAACATGAGTTTTTTTTTCAAAAAGCTGTTAGGATTTAGAAGACATTTTGTAGAATCGGAACCTCAGGTCTCAAAGGGTTAAGCCCCTGTCTGGGTCCACACCGTATACACAGCCTGAAGTGAAGGATCCTTTCATCACTTTCTACCAAACACACTGTGTGCCACAATGCAGCAGACAGCACACACAGTGAAGTACAACAACAACAACACCAACAACACAGGAAGAAAACGCATTCATTGAATGCAGTGGTGGACAGTGACAAAGTATATTTACTTGAGTACTGTACTTAATGAAAAATAATTGAGTAGGCTGTATCTGTACTTTACTTATTTTCATTTTTCATTTTCTTATTCTGTTTTAAGGTTATTGGTAAATACCTTAATTACAATACACTGATATTATAAATGAAATTAGTTTTTGTATTATTCTTTTGAGTATTTAAAAGAAAAGCATGTGCATTTGAATAGATGATCTTTTAGATTTATTTTACTCCAGTACTATAACTCAATTACAAATTTGACTGAGCAACTTTCACCTGTAGCTGAATAATATTTGACCAGGAGTATCTATACTTTGACTCAAGTACTGGGGTTGAGTACTTTGTCCACCACTGACTGAATGTACAAGTGTACGTTGTTTGACTCTTTCGTGGACATGCATTTTCAGTCATGCTCATGCTAGAATGGACAAAGATTATTTCTGGAACGGACGGAGAACTTTTTCGATTAAAAACACCTTTGTAAAGTGAAATGAAAGGTATCAGTGCAGGATGCTAGCCTGGGGCTTTGGACTGTTTGGCAGGCATAGAAGGACTGGATACTAATGCACGGTGACGGTGTGATTCTAGGGACAGTTGTCATTCAAAACATCTACAGTATTATGCAGTGGTGGAAAGTAACCAAGTACATTTACTGAAGTACTGTACGGTGTACCTAAGTACAATTTTGAGGTATTTTTACTTTACTGGAGTATTTCCAACCTTCAGTACTTTTTACTTCTACTCCACCACATCTTGGAGGCAAATATTATACTTTTACTCCACTACAGTTATTTGAAAACTTTAGTTACTAGTTACTTTGTAGATTTGTATTGTCATATCAAAACATACATTACCCACTTCAGCCCTATATATTTCGGCCATTTGAAAATAGACGATCTACAAGCTCATAATACGGCGCGATGCGACGCATTGTGAGCTTGTAGATGTGCTATTTTCAAAAGATTTTTATACATTTGAAAAATTGTGAATTGGGACATTCTGCATAATGAGTACTTTCTACTTTTAGTACTTTAACTCATTGACTGCCAGAGTTAAAACATTCAATGCGGAAACGCATCTGTTTACATGTTTTATTTACTGTTAAACAACAGCTACAGTTATACACTGGAACATCAGACTCTATAACCGGGTCTCGTTGTTTATCACAAACAGAAACAAAAAAGCAATACTTTTGGTCCAGTTCCATTCTTCCATTTTTTTTGAAAAAAAAAAAAAAATACATGGGGGACCCCCTGGGGGTCCGCGGACCCTTTTGGACCCCCGCGAAACATCGCAGCCATGCATGCAAGAGGTTGCACATGAACTCTGCAGCCGCACTGATGCACTCCAACACAAACACTCTGACGCTCCCCTAAATCCACTCCAGGGTTTGAAAATACCCACTTCACAAACAGGTGACGTGCTTCACCTTCACCTTCACCTATCCCATAACCCCGGAGGGTCGTTGGGGCACCACAGACGATCTGTTGACCAGCTCTCTCCATCCCTCTCTGTCCTCGGCAGCTCTCATTGCCTCACTGAGTTTCAAGTGAGTCCATTCTCCGATGTTGTCTTCCCATCTTTTCTTCTGTCTCCCTCGTCTCCTGCCACCTTGTACGGTGCCTTGCAAGATGGTCTTTGCAAGGCCTGAGGATCTGGTGATGTGTCCGTACCACCTCAGTTTTCGCTTTATGACAGTAGTAAGCAGGTCATCATGTGGGCCGATGGCTTGGCTGATCTTTTGCCGGACTTCCTCGTTGGTGACATGTTGGGTGTAGGAGATACCCATGAGTCTTCTGTAGCATCTCATCTCCATGCTCTGTATTCTCTTCTGGAGCTCTGTTGTCAGGGTCCAAGTTTCACAAGCGTATAGAAAGATTGAGATGACAAGTGAGCGCATTAGTCTCATTTTTGATGCCAGACTGATGTTTTTGTCTTTCCATATGGGCTTGAGTTTTGCCAGGGCAGCAGTTGTTTGAGCAATTCTGGCAAGGACTTCCCGTTTGGATCCCTCATCGGACATGATTGCTCCGAGGTATTTGAAGCTAGACACTGTGTCCAGTGCCTGTCCATTGACTTTGATGTCTGAGCGGATGCCATTGTTGTTGTTTGTCATCATTTTGGTTTTATCTGCATGGATTTCCATTCCATAGGCTCGGGAGGTGGTATCAAGCCTTTCAACTAGGCTGGCCAGTTCTTCTTCTCCTCCAGCTAGCCCATCGATGTCATCCGCAAAACGGAGGTTGGTGATTGGTCTGCCTCCTATGCTGACAGTTCCTTCATGGTCTGCCAGGGCATCCGTCATGATACGCTCCAGAAATACATTAAAGAGAATTGGAGAGAGAAGGCATCCTTGGCGCACTCCAATTGTTGTCCTGAACCAGTCTCCGATAGCTCCGTTGTAGAGAACTGCGCTGGTAGCTTTGTTATACAGATGTTGAATGACTGTGACAAGGTTAGGGTTGATGTTATATTTCCTCATGGTCGCCCACAGCGCAGCATGCCATACCCGGTCAAAGGCTTTCTTGAAGTCTATGAACACGTGGTAAAGGTGTTGTTGATGCTGCAGGTATCTCTCACAAATGATTCTCAGGTTGAATATCTGTTCTGTGGTGCTCCGCCCTGCCCTAAATCCAGCCTGTTCTTCAGCTATGATCAGTTCAGCTTGAGGTTTTAACCTATTTAGTATTATTTTCAGTAGGACTTTGCTGGGATGGCTAATAAGACTGATGGTGCGATAGTTTTGGCACAGTTGGAGATTGCCTTTCTTCGGAAGTGTGATGATGAGTGACTGGGTCCATGATGTAGGCCACTCACCACTCTGCCAGATTTTGTTGCACAGGATGGTGAGGGTGTCGATCATGGCTTCTCCCCCCGCTTGCACGAGCTCTGCTGGGATGTGACGTGCAGTACCGTTCCAATGACCAAAACTCCACTTCGGGATTTCGCAAAGACCCACAAAAGCGTTCAGTTTTGTGTGTGTGGTGTGTGTGTGTGTGTGTGTGTGTGTGTGTGTGTGTGTGTGTGTGTGTGTGTGTGTGTGTGTGTGTGTGTGTGTGTGTGTGTGTGTGTGTGTGTGTGTGTGTGTGTGTGTGTGTGTGTGTGTGTGTGTGTGTGTGTGTGTGTTGTGTGTGAGAATGGAGCACAGCGTGCAGGGGGAAGCGCTGGGATGCACATGGCACGTGAATGACGGACATATTACCGTGAGTGTGGTGTGATAGAGACATGACCAAAGTGAAAGCAACGGCGCGGGTTGAAGCGAAGTGGTCACGTGTGTTGTTGTTGTTGTGGGGAGATTTCAATGGCGGCTGCGTCGTGTTGGCTCGCGGTGTTTCGGTTTCGCTCGCCGGTGGTCGGTGCTGACGCTAGGGAACAACATGGTCTACCCGTAGTGTTTTCAGTTTGTGCTGGCCGCAATTAATTATGCTTCGAGGAGGGAAATGTGTGGTGAGCAATGAAAAGTAGCCTACGTACGCCACCCGTAAATTAATCACCCACGTTGTGGCTTGTGTTGTTAGTGACATGTGATATGTTGTTGTTGTTGTGTTTAGTGCAAAACAATGACGCGGGAAAATGATGACGGGACTTATCTCTAATGTAATATAGAATGTATTTTTTTAGTGGACTGATTTATTTCTGTTGCTGTTGTTAGTCATGGCAGCCAGTTCCCACTTGATGTCGTGTGGGAGTTCCGACTGCTCCAGACCGTACTGGATAACCGCTAGCTTGCACAACGTCTTCAGACTAGGATTGCAGTCTAAGACATACAGGTTGGTTGTTTTGTACTTGTATCCAAAGACGATGATACAATCGCCCACCGCACAACAGCACACACTATCCATTGGACCCGGTCCTTTCCCCTTGAGCTCAACCGTCTCGGAGACGGTCTCTGCATTGAATTTCCACAGTTCAATGCAGTACTGGCCCATTTTGCGGCCACCACATATGTACAGCTCTCCATTGTAGGTAAAGGCTGAATAACACCAGTGTCCTTCTGGAAGCTGTGCCGAAGGAGAGCTGAGCCAGCAGTTGGTCTCTGTGTCAAACACTCTGATATGGTTGTAGTAGTATCCAAGTACAACAAACATCTTTGTCCCGATGATGGTGGCACTATGACTTAAGACAGCAAGTGGTGGAGCTCCTCTGGTGTTAATGAAAGACCAGACCATTGACGTGGTGTCCAACTTGTAGATGTCATTAGTGTCGTTATTCGTCTTAGAAACGCGTCCTCCACAAATATACATGACCTTCCCCAAGACACAGGCTGAGTGGCCCATCTTACGCTCTGGAACAGTCCCAGAAACCGTGGGTTTGAACCATGTGTGGGTGTCGACATCAAATGCGTCAAGCGCGTTGTAGTACTCACTTGAATCGCCGTAAATACCCCCCCATATGTAGACGATATGTTCTATCAGCACAGCTGTGTGGCCCGCACGGTGGCATTCTGTTGACATCGGGGTCAAATGACTCCAACGCAAAGACACTGTGTTGAAAACACGAACATCAAACCGAGCCGTGTTGGCAGAATAGTAGCTTCCAAAGGCGTACACCTTGTGCTGCACTGCAACAGCAGGATAATGGAATACATTCGGTCCTCCATTCAGTAGTACCGTCCACCGGAACATTTTTCACACCGTAAATCACTTTGGAATTGCAAAGCCTTGCTCTGAGAAACAATGCAGTCCTAATCTGTGCGTTATCGCTTATATTTTCAGTGGCACAAAAATGTCACGCAAAGCTTGGCCAATCCACAAAGCCGATCAGTTGGGTTCGCCAATCATGGAAGCCGATGGCCGTTGATATCCCTAAAATGGCTAATTGAATCCCTTGCGCTAAACAGAGCAGACAGTCTGTTCAGCGGTGTTGACTTGATGTGTAAGACACATCAAGACAGTATTTTATTTAGCCATTTATTTATATAGGTTGTGTATTTGATCTTTCATTGATCTTTTGTATGCAAGTCATGCTATGTCTTTTATCTGCACCTTGAGTCTTAAATGGAGTTTGAAATGGAGTTGAATTACATGACATAACCAATAGGTATGCTATTGTTGTTTGAGCCCTATTATTTGATTTTATTTGATTTTATTAAATACATTTTGATACCAATACTTTTGTACTTTTACTCAAGTAAATTTTGAATTCCGGACTTTCACTTGTTACAGTATTTTTACTTGTAGATACTTTTACTTAAGCAAGACATTTGAGTACTTTTTCCACCACTGGATATGTTGATTAGTGCACTGTGTTATAGGAAGCAGTTATTGGCATGCCTGAGACGTTGTTTACAAAGTGAAGTGTTTTTGTTTCTACTGCACCCTGGCAACAGTGACCATATGCCTTGTTGAAGTGACTCTGGACCAAGTGGTATCATTTTATATCCCTCTGATATGTATTTGTTCACGGAGCCCCCCATCTCAAAATATCTTGTTCCAGGGACCCCCAGAGCAAAGATTTCAGTTAAAGATGTTCGCTTGAAAAAATATATATATATAAGTTTTACACAAATTGTCAAGATTTTTCAAAAATAGCAGATCTGCAAGCTCATAGCGTGGCTATGAGCTTGTATATCTTCTATTTTTGAATAGCCAAATAGCCAAATAGTAAAACAATCTTGAAATTTCTATAGTTGTCAAATATGCCAAAGATCTGTTTGTCAACTATAGAAAGGCATATTATAGGAAAAGTACAGAGAGAGCTAGGAATAAGCATACAGCACTGGGTTCAGATGAGGTACTCTGCCTCTAAAGTATACTGTTATAAATCATACTTTAGAGTGACCGGTTAGTTTGTAGTCTAGCTAGAAGAATATGAATATAGCTATAGCTGGAAAACTAATAAGGGAGATTGTATGTTGTAGCTACTGTATGCTAGATGTTGTGTTTCACACTTTTAGTTCTCATATAAACATGTGGCCCCAATTTCCATATTTATCATGTTAAAGATAATCTAATTAAAGCATGTTGAAGTTAATGGCACATTACAATGTAATGTGCCATTGTGTAAATCCATAATGTACGCATACATCACAGAGGATGATACATGTTATTCATCAATGTAATGTATTTAATGATAATTACATTGGCAGCTCATGACAAACGACCGGTGGTTATTGAATAGCATAATGTGTCATTTAATTTCAGCAGCCGTGTTGAAAAGATGATAAATTGATTGATATACTGTAGATTTGACTCAAAGTGTAAAAAAAAACGTGTAATAGTAGTCATTGGCTGTCTTTATGTTGTGATCATACATACATATAATATATGTATATACATACATATAATATATGTACTATATATATATATATATATATATACTGTATTTTCCACACTATAAGGCGCATCTGAGTATAAGGCGCACCTTCAATAAATGTATTATTTTCATATATAAGGCGCATCGCATTATAAGGCGCATCCGCACTATAAGGCGCACTGACGGTGCGGCTTATAGTGCGGAAACCAAGGGAACCAATATTGATACATATATAAGGCGCATCGGATTATAAGGCGCATCCGCACTATAAGGCGCACTGACGGTGCGCCTTATAGTGCGGAAAATACGGTATATATATATATATATATATATATATATATATATATATATATGATCATAATAATATAAGAACATGTCAATACTTTGCTTTATTAAACTGCAACACATAAAATGTTTCTGAAGCCAGCTACAGTTTAAACAATGACAACATAGTTTATTGATCAATGTTTCTACTTACCCAGAGGCACGTCTTGAAATAACAACTTTTCCTTTCAAAACAACGTCAAGCAGCAAAGCAAAGCAGAAAAACATGTCCTTCCTTTCTTTACTTTTATTATTTCTATTTATTTTTTCTTTATTCAGCTTTTCAAGAAGCTTTGTTCACTGATGTGAGAGCCAGGGCAAGAGAACAACTATGACTAAATTATACCTTTGTTCATGTACGAAGCGAAATGTAAAGTTTTTATGCAATGAGTTCAAATAATCTGTGAGATCAGAGGTGGAGTTCTTTTTAATCATTCTGAGGGGAATGTTTCATTAAAGTATAACATGACCCCCAGAACACAAACTATATAGAAGCAGCAGAAAGCATTGTTGTTTTAAACATTAGGACACAATTAGTGTTGTATAATAAAGCACATTTGGGGGCAGTGTTGGCCTAAAGGTATAGAGCTTGAAATACCCTTGAGCAAGACACAAAAGGACATAAATCTCAACGGGCTTTACCCTGGTTAAATAAAAGATTAAAAAAAAAGGGGTCGTTCTCCTTTGTTATCCTTCCATCACAGATGTCAGCCGCCAACGCCTCTGAGCAGCACTTTGAAGCTTCTTCAAAATGTTCTTCTGAATATTTAATCAAAACCCGCGGAAGAAAAAAAAGGAAGCCTCCAGTGAAGGTAGAGGGTTCACAGCTATAGTCTTTTATCTGAAAGCTCCTGAATGAAGAACTGAGGCACCCAGAGCAACAACAATAACACATCCTGGTTGACTTTGACACTCACATAACCCATTAAGACCGGGAACGAATCTGTGTCATTTTAAGATTTCTTCGGGGGTGGCCATAGCTGAGTGGTTAGTGAGCCCGCCTAGGGAGCCAGAGGCCCTGGTTTGCCCCAGGTACGATTCCAGGCCAGGCCAGCAAATGTGTCGATGAGATGAAATTTGTCCCTGAGGAAGACTCTTAACCCCTGATTGCTCACAGGCCCTCATTGGAAACAAGACCGCGAGGACTTTCATGAACGGACCTGTTAAAATTAATTATCCTTATCCTTGGCTATTCAAAAATAGCAGATCTACAAGCTCATAGCGCTATGAGATAATAGATCTGCTATTTTGGGAAAAATTGTGAAAGTGTGTGCACTTCTTTGAATATATATATATATATATTATATATATATATATATATATATATATATATATATATATATATATATATATATTATATATATATATTTTTTTAAGCGAACATTTGTAACTCAAATATTTGCTTCTGGGGGTCCCTGGAACTACGTATTTTGAGATGGGGGTCCGCGGCCTAATGCATATAATTTTGGGTGATTATAGCAACATACGTAAAAAAAAAAGAAAAAAAAGATAAATTGGATATAGAAGACATTTTCAAAGATTTGCACACATTATCTACATGCTCATAGCTTGTATATCTGCTATTTTTGAATAGCCAAAGAAATCTAAAAAAATGACACAGATGCGTTCCCGTTCTGAATGGGATAAAGAGGCAGCGGAGTACAGAGGGAGAGGGAGGCTCGGCCCGGTAGGAAAAAGTCAATGCTCCCTGCGCTGCCATTGTCAGAGCCCAGAGAGACGGTTACAGGGCTGACAGCATGAGCTATCCCACAAAGAGAAGAGTCTGACAATACACCCTGACAGATCCTCACTGTCGGGCAAAAAACCTTGTATGTCAATACAAATAAATACATGCATCCTTTTCAGGAAATGGGGAAAAAATTACCTGCGTTCCAACCAGGGTTGCCAGGTCTGCTTGTTATAATTTCCCCCGCAAGATTATATTTGAAAATAGCCGATCTATGCGACGCGTTGTGAGCTTGTTGATCGGCTATTTTGTATGTATATTTTGATGTATATGTTAAAGTGCTCATGTGGCCCCATAGTCGCTTCTTTTGGGCTGGTTTTCCGAGAACTGGTTGCTTGTTTCTCTCACATAATCTGGCAACACTGGTTCCAACGGGAACAAGCTATTACTTTTCATAGTTTTTGTTAGTATACTAATGATAATAAGAGCTACTTGCTCCCGTGGGGGGAAATTCCGTTTTCAGCTTCTCGCTGCCCACAGAGGAGCGTAGGAGGGGGGGAGCAGTGATCCGTTAATTGTCTTGGTCAGGGACACTTTGACACATTGCTGGCCTGGCCTGGAATTGAACTTGAGACAAGCTGGGGCCTCCAGGCGGGCTCCCCAGACGGGCTCTCTAACCATTCATCTATGGCCAGCCCCGCTAGTATTTATTTATAAACTCCACACAGACACGATTGCACCACTTTCACTTTCAAAACTCTTTTTAAATAATGACAATGGCGATGAGACACTTTGTGAGCTTGTAGATCATCTATTTTTGATAATTTTGCCAGACACGCTTTGTACGACAAATGTACACAAAAAAACATATAAATGCAAAACAATGAAATAAAATAAAATACGAATTAAAATGATGAAATATGGAGATCTCTGCACGACAGCAACAATGGCATTATTGCAGAGAGAAGATTCCGAAAATACAGAATGACAGATGTAGAACCACCTGAACCACGTGAATATCAGTGGTGCTTAAAACCTTATTCATGTCAAGGACCCCCAAAAAATATTTGTATTTGGCTACGGACCCCGACCTAAAAATATTTTGTTCCAGGGACCCCCAGAAGCAAAGATTGGAGTTAAATATGTTCGCTTGAAAAATATATATATTTCAAAGATTAGACAAAAAAGGCCAATATTTAAAAAAAATAGCAGATCTACAAGCTCATAGTGCTGCACTAGGTGCCAAATAAATCTTAAAATGACAGATGCTTCCCCGGGTCTTAATGGATTAACGCAGTTTCCATCTCATGGTGCTCTGGACATCTGCTTGGACCAGGGTCTCTGGTGTACAGTGAGTCATGTGATTTTTACTCCTACATTGCTATTTTCAGCACACTTCAGTTGGTTGAGGCTCCACACCCAGACAGACCTCTCCAAAATCACAAAACCCACTTTATGCTTGTTATGCTTGTCTGTTTCACTTTGGTATGAATCCCTCAAGCTGAAAAACATACTGTATTTCATTTTTGGCAAATTCTTCTATGCATTGCATTCTAACCAAGGGGCTAGCATCCGGCTTGTAAATTGAGGCTATATAGGAAGAGTGACAGTTGATATGGATGGCCTGCTGGTTGCAGAAGCAATTAGGCTCTATTCAAGCGGATCAACTTTACACTTGATTTTATTACCTTAATAAACATTGTCATAAATACTATATGCTTCCCGTCGCTAGTTTATAGTCTTCTTTCAATAACCATGATATGTGTTTTGGTAAATTATGGTCCATTTATTTTAAATGAATGATAAAGTAGGGTATGTTTCCAGGGTTTCTACTGGTTCTACCGAGTGAAGACCCGCCCCTCGCTGTGGTTTCAGCCAATAGCATTCATTTCCGTTAGCATTTCAGACAGATGGAGGATTTGAAATCGCTGCAAAATTGAACTAAGAAACTAAGAAACCAATGGCGTGACGCTGTTTTTTTGTAAATTAACACACTACTTGATATACATACTACAGCGTCGCACAAAAACATCAAAAGTAGCAGATCCACAAGCTCGAAATGTGGCGCGAAGCGACGCATTTTGAGCTTGTAGATCTGCTACTTTTGATGCTTTTTACGTAGAATCCTGAAAGCAACAGTTTTGAACATATGAGGTTTCCACCCGACAGAGGCGCTATGCATGCTAACCCACACAAAACAATATTTAAATGATTACATTTCCCAACGAAACTGTTCACAGAGCATATCGAAGTCATAATATCGAGGTCGTTTTCTCCTTCTTCTTCATAAAAGGCTTATGGATTGGTCAACTACATTCTTCTGCCTACGCATAGTTACGTCATGTCCTAGTATGAGCGAATAGGGGAAGGGGATCAACGTCACGTGATTCCCTTGTTGTAACCCGGCAAAAACTTGGATGTTTGTCTCAAAGAATATGATTATTGGCATTATTGGCATCGCATTCCAGGCTATTGTACTTGGCCCTTTCTATTTTGTACAAATCTTCAGTGAGGCGTCACCTCGCTGAAGATGTGTAGTCTGATTAGTCAGCAGGCGTACTGACTAAGACCAGACGGAGAGCATGTGTCACACCGATTCCACTCCACTCCACTCCACAGTTTTAGAATTGATGTTAACTGCCACTGACGTAAAAAACGTAATTTTTCCCGTTTACCAATCCTGCCACTGACGTAAAAAACGTAATTTTTTTTTTTTGTTTTTTTTTGTTTTTTGTTTTTGTTTCAAATTTGACCCAAAGACCAAGGAGATATGATTGTTTAAAGATCTAGACTCCCATCCACTTCCTTGTTAACTTAAAACTTAAAAATTATGTATCTCGGCTCCTGAGTACTTTTTTTTTCGATGAAAAATCTCTGGCAGTGGGCAAACGCGGCCAGCAATAATTGTGGCAGTGAATGAGTCCTTTTTATTGTTTTTATTAAATCACTAAATGGAAATGCACCTGCCTTTTTATCTGCAATGCTCTCTGGATATGTGCCTGGTAGAGCTCTCAGGTCCTCTGGCACGGGTCTCTAAAAATGTTCCAGAGGATAAAACTAGAACTAAAAGGCAGCCTTCAGCTACTATGGTCCTACAACATGGAACAGCCTGCCTGTGAACCTTATGCGGCTCTCTGAATCCATGGACAGTTTTAACCCATTCAATCCGGGAAAGCATCTCTGTCATTTTAGATTTCTTTGGCTATTTTTTTAACAATCATGAGAATTTGCTTGGGGGTCCCTCAAACTAAATATTTAGTATATAATATTTATGTGTTCGCTTTAAAAAAAAATATATATAAGATTTGCACACATTTTGCACAATCCACAATCTTAAGACACACCTTTTTAGGGGACCATACCTATGTTCCCCGGGTCCTATGTTCCCCGCTTTCCTAGGGAGAGCGGGGAATATAGGACCTAACCTAAACCTAACCCTAACCCTAACCTTAGTGGGGAACATAGAACCCGGGGAGCATAGGTATGACCCCCTTTTTAGCATTACTCCTTTTTTTAAAAATCTTTATTACTTTTCCTTTTCCCCTTTGTGATTTCTTAAAATGCATTGTCCTTTTTCCTTTCATTAATGTTTTTAAAACATTATTATTATTATTTTTTATCTGTGAAGCGCATAGACCCCTTAACAGACGACGTCACACTGATAAGAACCAGTATGCGCGCAACCAGTATGCGCTCAATGAAACCCATTCTGTCAGGTCTCGCTAGGACGCGCCTCACTAGCCAACACACCAGAGGGGGTTGGGGTGTGCTGAAACCAGCGCACCCCGAAAACAACAGGTTGAGAATTGATTGCGTGAAACAATTACCTGTGCGTCCAGTCTCAATGTTGGTAGCCTCGATCTCCAGGCTTTTATTGTTTAGTTTAGCTAAAAAATAAAAGCCTGGCCCAACCATAGCCTGTACTGGGTATGAGGAAGTGTTTCATTTCCCAACCAACCAGAGTGCAGTGGGCGTCGCTCGTAATGTTGTGTTAACGGGGCGGGGGTTGACGGACAGATCGGTGAACCAATGGGATCAGGAGCAGTCTCTCGCCGGCTCTATACACCCGCCCCTCTATACACTAAATCAGGAGCGTTGGGGCAGACTACAATGTTGGTAAACTAATGATTGGTCTATAGGGGTGCACTTGCTGTATGAAATGTGCTATATAAATACAATTTGATTGATTGAGAATACATACAATAACAGATGCAGCATTCCAGCACCTAAACTATCTATTGGATGTTGCCATCCAAATTTGTGTTGGTTCCCTCTCAGCTGAGTTTATCCAAATCTTAACGGCCTGCTGGCTTGGTAGAAGAGACAGCAGAGCTTCTGTGTTGTTACGAGTGCAGCCAATATGTGAAGTGGAAGGAAGGCCAAACGTCTGCAGTTTAACTCCTCTGGGACAGAGCAGTCTAGCTAATAACTGCAGCCCCACAAAGCTGCCTCATTATTGCCCGTCTCAAAATACCTACGGCTCATCTCTCAGTAAAAGCTGTTGCCTCATTAAGGGGTTAAAATGGTTGACTTGCGTTTTGCGAAGGGATCTACACAGAAAGTGTTTGTATCAGCGGAGTGCATTGTGCACCAGCTCACACACCAACTAGCTTTTTGTTCGGCCCCCGCGACTTGGTGCCTCTCCTGGTGCGCCTTAGATGGCACGCCTCCGTAATTTTTCCAGGTTTCTAGCGGAGTCGTCAGCCATTGTACGTCTTGGATGTGAGAATAGCACTTCCACATTCCATTAAGATGTCGTGACAGCAGTTGTATGTCAGTGTGTGAGGCTGTTATTATACATATCCACACTGTTAGAGCCACTATGATGCTGTTATGTTTTTTCAAAAAGACTGCATCGCATAATATGTGCATCGCATCGCATAAAATGTGCATCGCATCACATAATATGCGTTTCGCATCGCATATTTCCGCGTATTTCGCAACTTTCCGCGTATTTTGCAACTTTTCGTGTATTTCAATATTTCGCATATTGCCACATATTTCAAATCTTCCCGCAATTTCACCGCATATAATTGCAAAACACCCCTCATAGTTCATTGCAAAATCAAGGATTTTAGCCCGCATAATCAATAGTTTTAGCCCGCATAATCAAGGATTTTTGCCCGCGTTTTTTCTGTAGGGTCTAGTTATTAGTCACATCCCGTCACTGCATACAATTGTACATCAGTTGCCTCAACAGTGCATCACAAGTGGGCACACAAACAGAAGTAAACAACTGACTGGCACTATGCCACCTGGGAACACGGAGACTCTGCATGCGTTTCACCCTGTAGGAGGACCAGAGATGAGCCGTATATACTGTAGGGTGATGACACCACAGCTATCGTTATGGTTCATTGCGAACGCGGAAGGAGGCGCGGCAAGTGGAGCTTGTAACTCTGCTTGGGTTGTGTGTGTGTGTCTCCGTGTGTGTCTCCGTGTGTGTCTCTGTGTTCATGCACTGCCTAGTAGAGGGCCAGAGGGCGCCAGAGTGCAGGAATTTAGACACAGCCTGCAAAACACACACACACACACACACACACACACACACACACACACACACACACACACACACACACACACACACACACACACACACACACACGGATTACAAGTCCGTAAATACACAATATTTTCGAGCTGCGTTCGCTTCCAGCGTTCGCGCGTCTTACTTGTGTACGTAACTATGACATCATAACATAAATTATCCTCAGTTTGTTATGCATCTACCGCATGTATTGATAAACTGTGGCTTAGATATGTTGTTTTAGTTTGAGTGTAATGTGCAGCTGTGTGCACGCACGCACGCACGCACGCACGCACGCACGCACACGCACACACAGTAAACAGATTCTCAGAAAAAACAGCATGCCAGGTTTTGTTTTTCATCTTTGCCTTCAAGAATCTCCTCCTCGTCTCGTAAATTGAACACTTTCATCTCTCTTCCACTGAGAAATGTTAAAGCCCGGGTTAGAGATCTAAGATGTTTCTAATGCACATATTAAATATGTTGGCCTACATTATAATTACAGTACATATTGAAATAAGATCATTACCTTCACTAAAGGATATGGAATAAATAGTCAGACCTTTATTTAAGCAGATGAGTCCCATTGAGATTAAACTATATATTTTTTCGAGGCCAATATAGGAGCAATTACACTGTTGCAAACAATATATAAAAGAACATAATAGCAAACATACAGTAGAAGCTCACACAATCATAAGCATAAAAGACAGACAAGGACACACGATGTAGCTACGGAAGCAATTACAATTCCCAATTGAATACATAAACAGTACTGCACTTTCATGCGTACACATACAATACTTTGTCTATATACATACTGTATGTACATACGGTACATGCATATTGCATACATATCGGGTCCCATTACTCTGCAATCCATTGAATCTAAATCATTTCAATCTATGACTGGAGAGTGGTTTATTTTGGGCTTGGCTGAAATTGAAATGTGCAGATGAGATATCATTTAATATTGGGCTTTGATGAAACTGCATATTGTGAGCGGTCGACAATTCTTACCCCATTTGTTCAGTTTAGGAAGAACAATGGACCTTGTCAAGCATGAGTCACATTCATTTCATTGTCGAGGCCTTAGGTATTATTATATTATACAGTTCTGTACGGCTTGATTATAAGCCCCTTGTGCTGCGTTCACACGGGCAGATACAAAGACACAAAAATACACAACATATGTGTCGCTCTGTCGCTTTCTATCCGTGTTCCTCGTGGCTCGTTTCCACCACGTTAAAGATATGGAGATATGAAGCTTTTACTCAAGGAGTTATAATGGAAGTGGACGGGAGGTAGGTTTTTTGGCACGGATCCACATCTGTCCTCTCCATTTTAGAGACTCCCGGTTTTGGCACTCAATGTGTTAATGGTAATCATTTGATTGGTCATAATTGAATCCACTTGCAAAACACCCACTGGTAATACATCCAGCCCACCTCACCACTTCACTGTGGGTATAAATACCCACCCACTATGCTGCTGACTGCACTTCATGCCAGCTCACCTGATTCCCCAAAATAGGGCCCTTAATCTCACTTTGAGGGTGATTGCATTTTGGCCCTCCACTCCCACCGTCCCTCTACTTGAGCCGGTGGAATTTACTGCTCTACCTTTGGCCCATTGAATAGCACGAGACTGATGTGCTAGTATTAAGGATTTATGTCTTATTTTCATCATAAACACTGGAGCTGTTAGTGCTGTAGTATATCAGGCCAAAATTACTTAATTTATTTCCACTTACACTGGATTTTTTTATCACCAGTGTTTCATGTCAAAAATGTCAAGACATTTTGATACGTGAAATGTTCTTGTTTCAGATTATTTTACTTTCATTTAATATTTACATTTTAAGCTCTGGCATTTATGTCAGAGATACTCTATCTAGTATGTGAGTCTTGCTGTGCTATTAACTCATTTTGGACAGAAAAAGATTTGTGTGACTTCTTTCTTCTTTTGCCGAGAAGACTGTCTCTCCTTCAAAAATCGTCACATGTGTTAAACATATGTTATGGTGCGATCGGTCCAGCAGCTTGCAAGATTAATTGCACAGACAGACAGACAGACAGACAGACAGACAGACAGACAGACAGACGGACGGACCCTCTTCAAGACAGCTAGACTGCTCTACGCAACAGTTCCGACAACAAACAATTACGTCACCTTCATACCCCGAGTGTTGTGTTGTGAACATTATTAACATGTCATTACTGACATCGTCAGAGCTCAGTGAACACGTGTCAGCGCAAATTGAACACATCTTGACTGCAAATCACATGAAATACAACAGTAACACTGGAATAATGTCCACACAGTCAGTTTAAAGCAGCCCTGATGACTTTCAAGCAGGCTGGGGTTATAATGTTTCTGATTTTGAGTGCTCCCCCCGCATGTCATTAATTTGTTTTATGTCCGGTGGGGATGTGTTTTATACTTGCTTCTGGTCAGACCGAATTAAATACATGTATTTCCTTTTGGAAAATGTAGACTGTGAGCTTGTAGATCGGCTATTTTTGCTATTCATCGTACGACAAGTACATAGCTTTGATTGATTGATTGAAATACATTGTGGTCCTACAGTATGTATCCAATTCATGAACATAGTATTAAAAAAAACACACTATAATGTCATCAACAAATAGAAAACACTATAGGCACTAAAGGCAATGAATGACACCTCCTTTCGATGGGAATTTACATTTACCTCCCCTTGTGCTTAAGTGGATTTGTTGTTTTTATTTACAACTGGAGCCATGGGTTGAGATTAACAACATTAACATTGCCCCAGGGAGAGTGGAGAATCACTCAGAGTGATTGATCCATATTTATGAGGTGATGAGGTGTTAACATCTGGCCATGGCTGAGTGCCACCCTGCTGTAGTGGAGAGGTGACCTCTGTCCCACCTGGAAGAGAGATGACATTCTCTCTGAAAAGCTTCCATGATGAAGCCCCGGTTCCCTGTGGCAACCTGGAGCACCTGTGGGACAGCAGATTGAATTCTGTTCCACTACAGTTATTTCACCTGTTGCTTTTTCTAAGTCACTGTGACTTTGTC
>NC_137603.1:9149087-9169087 GCF_963280865.1 Gymnoscopelus braueri | reverse complement strand
CCTGGCTAACGCCTGGAACAATAACATCTCTCACGCGAGTCACCATGGCGGAGTGATCGTGGAACGAAAATTAGTGGTTTTCCCCACTGTAAAAAGTTAAGGAAATATGGATTTTTTTTTGCAAGGAGATAGAATGGGAGCGGACGGGAGACTGTTTGTTTTGGCACAGTGATCCATCTGTCCCTTCCTTCTCAGAGTCACCGTGGGTGATTCCAGAGCTGCGCTAGCCCCCCCACCCCTTGAGGAAAAAAAACAAAAAAAAACAAAAAGATTGATTTCACAGAGATTCCCGGTTTTGGCACTCAACGTCACTTTATGCAAAACCGGAGATTTCCGTTTTTGGCACCCAAGGTGTTAATAATTAATTTATATCTGTATGGAGGTGGAACTGTGCGCTGCGTCGCCGAACGACCACGACGTGTGTGGAGCGTGTGTGTGCCGCGAGAGAGAGAGAGTGAGAGAGACAATGTTGCGGTGTTGCCATATTTTGTGAGAGAAATAAGCAACCATGTCTAGGAAAACAAGCCCAAAAGAAGCAACTATTAGCTAGGCCACAACATGAGCACTTTTTGGTCCTTCCTTACTTTTCTAGTTCCTGGACAAAGTTGTCTGTATGACATATGTTGATGTAAAAGTCCAAAATGTATCTATTCCTGAGTTTCATAAATCCTGATGTCATCGTTGCACGATGGGGCGACGCCCAACGGAAATAACTGATCGTGTGTCTGCGTGTGTGCGTGCGTGCGTGATGACAGTGTATTGTGGTTGTGTGTGTAAAAAAGTCACAGGGCAATGTGGATAAAAGGTTATGATGAAGGATGCTGATCGTTAATGTCTGGTGTCAGTTATGTTTGGAAAACACAATGACAGTGACTCTGTACCTGTCCACACTGACTGCCTGATGGCAGAGTACACAAGACATATAACACTCATTGACCCAGTAGTTTGTGAGATAAGCTGTAGACACTAACGCACGCGTGCACACACACGCGCGCGCACGCACCAGGCCAGAGATTTTAAACACACCAGGGGAATGGCATTTATTTTGTTCTATATCCTTTTCCACTTTTTGAGGAAATGAGAATAATAAAAAGGATGCAATTCCGTTGAGTAGACCTATTTGATTCAGTGAAAAGCAAAACAATTCCACAAAACGCACCCCAGTGCATTGTAATCATATTTCTGCTAGCTCCCATCAGTTATTGAATATTTACACAATATTTATTATTACAAGCCCATTTGTTTTTGTTTGTTTTTCGCTCGATCATATAACCTGACATCTTCATCCAATTCATATTTAGTCTCATTACTCTATACTAGGTGACAAAAAGTAATTTTTGATATAATCTTTCACTGGTATATTTTTCACAATAACCATCCCACATGACTGTGTATTTGACAACTTCCCTAAACATTATTAAATACAATTTTTAATCACGAGTGTCTGCCCCCGATACTCGCACCAAAGGGAGATATTTAATATTATTTTTATATTACTTCAGGTAACCATATAATGCAAGGCATTACCTGATGTATAAGTGTTTGTCAGTGTATACTGCATAATGTTGAATTCAGTCTATAAAATAACTATGACCTGCAAATTTCCATTTAGAAATGAGTGTTTATAATCCTTTTTCATGCTTAGTTAAAGATAGAACATGATGCTCGTGTCTCACCTCTCTGGAGTGCATTTTCATCCACATTCAGCTCCAAGATATTACTATTTTCATATCCATTAACATTCATTGCCAGGTAGAGCTGTTTGAAAGAGACTCAAAGCATGAATGATGAAGCCATTCTAAACTGTCCTGCACCCTGAGGAAAAGTGTCTTTTTCCCCCGATGAATATAATCAACTAGCCGTTTATTCCTCAGAAAAGCTATTTGATAGCAGCTCTATAAAATAACATACTGAACAGATGGGATTCAATGTACAAGAAAAGCCTTTTCAACAAGACAGCAGAGATGGTTTTTGAGCCAGTGTCACTGCAAGACAAGTCTGCATTTTAGCCATGTTATACTTAAGCCCTACACCATGTAACGTGTTGTGAGCTTGTAGAATTTATTTTAAAATATTGTGTAATGTATATATGCCCAAATTAGGGATGCCAGGTTGAAAATTGCTAATAAGTTCTTCTCACACACAGTTTTTGATCTTAATGGTGAGAGAAAAATATGGTCAGAGCTGTGGCGATGTGCTGTGCATGGATGTATTACTGTTTGTGAGTTTGTTTTTCCTATGGCAAGGTAAGAGGAGCGCTCCTTTCCATCCTGCCAATGTGCAAGGTTTTACAAATCACTTTAAAAAAAAGCCAGCTAACGTGATGCGTTTGCAGAGCAACTTCCTGGTTTGTGCTCTCCTCTCAGTCACAGCTGGGACTACTTTCTTGTAGAAATTGCTTTTGTAGTGAAATTGCTGGTAAAAACGGTTTTAATTGAGATGTGTTTGATTTTCATGTTGCCATGTTTGGTAAACCTTCTATGGGCAGGGGCTTAAATTTCAAAAGGAGCAACACCGTGCTCAACTCAAGCCTTTACTGGAGATGTGGCACAAAGCATGCATTTCTACACAGAGGACAATTCTTCCAATATAAAATGCTGCATTCAAGTTCAGGAGAGTTCAGAAAAGGCAATTCTGTTGAATGCTGCCCTCGAAAGGCCCAGGGAAGGGAGGCATTTGCATTTATTTCACCGTAGTAAATTCTGTATTCACGGTCTGGAGAGGGCACTTTTTACAGACATGTAAATGGGCTGGGACTCAAGCCACCTTTGATGTCTATGTGTGCACGTGTGTGAAGCCATCCAAGGCCGTGGCTTACAGTATTACAAGGGCCAGTGTGTTGTTAGGCCAACCAGCTGAGCAGCAGTGGTGTAAAGTAACTCAGTACATTTACTTAAGTACTGTACTTAAGTATAATTTTGAGGTATTTTTGCTTTACTTGAGTATTTCCAATTTTCTGTTCTTTTACTTCTACTCCACAACATCTCAGAGGCAAATATTGTACTTTTACTCCACTGCAATTATTTGAAAACTTTAGTTACTAGTTACTTTGTAGATTTGGATTATTATTACAAAACATACATTAACCACTTCAGCCCTATATACATTTTGGCCATTTGAAAATAGCAGATCTACACACATTGCGAGCTTGTAGATTTGCTATTTTCCAAAGATTTTTATACATTTGAAAACGTGTGAAATGGGACATTCTGCATATACAGTAGAGTACTTTCTACTTTTGGTACTTCAAGTACATTTTGATAGCAATACTTTTGTACTTTTACTCAATACAATTTTGAATTCCGTATTTTTACTTACTGTTTTACAGTAACAGAGTATTTCTACATCTCAGTATTGATACTTTTACTTAAGTAAAAAGATTTAGTACTTTTTCCACCACAGCTGAGCAGTGACTTCATCACTCAGTCACATTTGCATGTGCAGGGCTGGCCCCGCTGTTGTGGTCCAACCAAAAAAACTTTAATTATGGTACAGATCAGTCAGGTTAAAATAATATTATAATGCCTCGAAGTTGTGTATGCTCATAAAAAACTGTATACAAATAAGCAATACTATCTACATGGATATTGTTGAAGAGAGTAGCTCTCTGCGCATCCAAAACATTGCTTTCAACTCAGCAATGCTTTTGGATAAGGCTAATCTCTTTAATTAAATGTACCCAGAGTTTATTGTGCAGACCACAGATGTCCACGCATTCAGTAATTATTCTTAATTAAAGTTGGAAAACCGCTTCAACTTGGCCATGCTCATTTTAGTCCTTGGAAGAAAAGGTCAATATTTGGCTTCACAATCTAATAAAAAGCTGTGTGGTTTAATCCATGGCATCAAGAGGCTTAACGCTTTAATCCAATGCTTCAGGTGCTGACAATATGTTTATGAATTTGATATGGCACCCATTAGTGCAGGGTATCTGCTTAATCTCATAAAAGAGTAAATTAATAAGCAGAATGTGTCCCGTTAATCTTCTTCTTCTTCTTTTTCTTTGATGCATTTAGTTATTAAAAGCAACACTTTTCATGCATTAAACCGTTTTCTTTTTACCTGCACTTGACTGGCTATAAGTGGATCTGCGGAGAGCTTTTTGAAGGACTTCTGTTGGCACGGTTTAGCTGTAAATCAAAAAAGGCTGTAATGTTGACTTCAAAGCTTCGATCAAAAAATCAAGACTCAAGTGGTCTTAGAGATTTCCCAAGACTCTGTGTAGACGGGAAACCTTGTGGCTGTTGTTGATGTACTTCCGATATACCAGCAGAAAACTAATACATGTGATGAAAAGCTTGATTAAGGCTTGTATTAAGGGACTAGTGAAGTGGTAAATGGCCTTGGCATATAACGACAGAAAACAAACTGCCGAACTTCCTCCGAGGCAAAGCTCCTGACAGCCTGCTTGACTGGACGGAAACACTAGATGAATCCATTAAGACAGAGAAAGCATCTGTGTCATTTTTAGATTTCTTTGGCTATTCAAAAATAGCAGATCTACAAGCTCATAGTGCGGCACCGAGTGCCGCGCTATGAGCTTGTAGATCTGCTATTTTTGAAAAATCGTGAGAATGTGTGCAAATCTTTGAAGATAATATCTTCAAAGATTTGCACACATTTTCACGATATATATATATATTATACATATTTAAAGAGAACATTTTTAACTCAAATCTTTGCTTCTGGGGGATTCTACAAATGTCTTCTAAACAGTTTTTTGGAAAAAACGCACGTTGCCATGGTGCTCAAACCTTTTCATGTCAAGGACCACCCAAAATTATATGTATTTGGCGGCGGACCCCCATCTCAAAATAGTTTGTTCCAGGGACCCTCCCCCCAGAAGCAAAGATTTGAGTTAAAGACGAACAAATATATATTCAAAAATTTGCTCAAATGTTCATGATTTGTCAAAAAATAGCAGATATACAAGCTCATAGCGTGAGCTTGTGCTATTTTTGACAAGCCAAAGAAAAAAAAAAATGACACAGATGCGTTTCTGTCTTAATGGATTAAAATAGAGTCATTCCTGCTCCAGATTGATAATACAAACCAGAGAGGATCTCATCCAAATCACAGTGGGGGACCAACAAGGCTGGTTAACCACATGGACTCTATAGCATCTTTATTCTGGACATGTCATCATGGGGTGACGGTGGCTCAGGAGGTGGAGCGGCCTCTTGGGAATTGTAAGGTTTACGGTTTGATCCCTGGCTTAGTGTTGAAGTGTCCTTGAGCAAGACACTGAAGCCCTATAACTGCTGCTGATGAGCCGTTGATGAGCAGTTAGGGATCCAAAGTGCTTCACATATAAAGGCACTAGAGAAATGCACCATGTACTATTAAGGCGAACATTCGCCCCGGAAATATTAGACAAACGAGCTCACAATGCGTCGCACCGGAATTGTTGCTTTTGGGAAAAAGGAGGTGGCCAAGTACAGACCCCTGGGGGACCCCGGTCAATGAAGTATAGAGGGTTTATGTTACGCTAATTAATTAGTAATCAAGTCACATCCATCATACAGTTCCACATTTTCCTCCCTACCCATTCCTTCCATCCCTCCTACCTCCTCTCTCTCTTTCCCTGTGCAACACTTTGGAGTGGAAAGTAACTAAGTATATTTACTTAAATACTGTACTTAAGTAAAATGTTTAGGTATTTGTACTTTACTTGAATATTTCCAATTTTCAATACTTTTACTTCTACTCCACTACATCTCAGAGGCAAATATTGTACTTTTACTCCACTACAATTATTTGAAAACTTTAGTTACTAGTTACTTTTCAGATATAAATGATGATATTATGAAACATACATTAACCACTTTAGCCCTATTTTATACCTCGGCTATTTGAAAATAGACGATCTACAAGATTGCGACGCATTGTGAGCTTGTAGATCTGCTATTTTCAAACATTTTAGTGCTTTTACTTGTGGTACTTTAAGTACATTTTGATGCCAATACTTTTTAACTTTTACTCAATTACATTTTGAATTCCGGACTTTTACTTGTAACAGAGTACTTCTACATTGCAGTATTGATACTTTTACTTGAGTTAAACATTTAAGTACTTTTTCCACCACTGGTCCGAGGGTAGGGTGGGGGTCAGACCATAAGATAGAGGGTAGGGTGGGGGTCAGACCATAAGATAGAGGGTAGGGTGGGGGTCAGACCATAAGATAGAGGGTAGGGTGGGGGTCAGACCATAAGATAGAGGGTAGGGTGGGGGTCAGACCATAAGATAGAGGGTAGGGTGGGGGTCAGACCATAAGATAGAGGGTGGGTGGGGGTCAGACCATAAGATAGAGGGTAGGTGGGGGTCACACCATAAGCCACACAGCTCCTGCTTGATACATATTATTCTTGATCATTGCCCTCTTTCAAGCTTTCATGTTTGCACCTCGATAAACTATGTCAAAGAGGATAAAAGCCTATTGGCTCCTGATTTATTTCTCAGACAGAAATCAAAGTGCCAGAAGCTGGATGGACTTTTTCAGCTTCCTTAGGTGTTGTTGTTGTTGTTGTTGTTGTTGTTGTTGCATGTTGTATGTTGTATGTTGTATGCTGTATGTTGCACGGTATGTTGTATGTTGTACGTTGTTGTTGTTGTTGTTGTTGTTGTTGTATGTTGTATGTTGTACAGTATGTTGTATGTTGTATGTTGTATGTTGTATGTTGTAAAGCATGTTGTATGTTGTACTGTGTGCTGGAAAGACATTCAGTTTTGGAAGGAGCTAAAGCTGCCTCTCACCTTTAACTGTGTTTTCTCATCCTGCCTTCCCACTACATCTAAAGCACATAATACTGTATCGTTTCTTTCCAACCTCAGCTTAGTGAATCACATTATGCCTCAGCTCACTGCTCCATACCCACTTCCACAAATAGACAAACGAATGAATGAATAATTACAGCATCTTCCCACATCATTTGAACTTGTCTTGAAGTCTTGCAACAATGTTTTGTGGTTTAGTTTAGCGTTGGTGTAAAGGTGTAAGTGATACGGCCTTCACAGAATAGTCGAATATTTGAATATTCGACTATCAAAACCACTATTCAACACTGTACATTAAAGTTACTTACGGTATTTGCTGGTATTATTTTTTATATTATTAACTTCTGAAAATGTTTTAAGTGGTGGCTTTTCTACAGCAGACATGCAGCTGTGAGCTCTGGTGTTGGTAGTTCTTCTAATCCATTCATGGTTGATTGTATTTGTTGTCAAATCATTTCATATTGTATGTGACGTTGTGCCGTCACTCAATGTAGGTGAGGCGCTGAAACAACAGTAGAACTCATACCAGAAAAGACGTTTTTTAGAAGCAGAACAAACATGGCTCTACGCTCAATGGTGACAACAACAGTGTGTAAATATTTTTCTTTACTTACCATTGGTGAGTTTCTTACAGTAGTTTGTTTAACAAGTTAGATTGGAGACGTGTCGTCCAGGGTAGCCACCCGCATTACTCCTGTTGCCGAGTATATCCACAGTTTGGTAGGACACTCTTTACAGTGGCTGATGTGCGGTGATGTCATGTTTCTTATTCAACTTTATCTTATGCTTATCCAACAAAGGTGCAAAGCATACGGCATTATTAAAAACAAACGGGTCGCGATGGAGTGAAGTTTATCTTGTATTTATAGCCTGCTGTTAGAGCATGCAATCAAAATGCATCTTAGCCTTGTAACGACTGAAGGATATATCTGAGTTATTCCAAGTTAAATAAACTGAATGAATGAGACCGCTACTTAACGGCAGCAGTCATGCTTGTGCCTATGCTCCGTCGTAGGACAGTGTCGCATAGCGAAAATAGCAGATCTACAAGCTCACAACGCGTCCATCCTGGAGGCATTGTACATTTGTAGATCTGCTATGATTCATGGCCGCCCAGACATGCTGCTCTGGGATTGTCCAATCAGGACTAACGCACTGCTGCCTTGTGCCGCTTGTAAACAGCGTCTCACAGCCAATCGATGACTGCCATTTCACCAGCCCCGCCTTTTGTCCCGCCTACATTAGTTAACCCTTTAATCACTGGTTGTTTTCAAGGTTCGCAACACAGCGTTTTAACGAGAAATGCTTGTTCGTATTGGATGGAAAAAAATGATATTTCACTTGCGACTGATCAAATATTCGACTACTTTTGGGTATTTGAAGTCGAATACCAAAAATCAGTATTTGTGAAAGTGATATTTCTTATTTACATCAAATTGAACAAACACTCTATAGCAATGTTTACTATCAGACAGTTTCTATATCACTTGCACCACTTTTAAGGATTCCTAAAGTGTATTCTGCACTCGCACACACTTCCCTCCATGAACCTCAAGGACCAAAGGGCACTGGCTTGCGGCTTGTGAGCAAAACAGAACATTTCCCCATAAGCACTTTCAGATTTCAGATTATTTCTTTACAGCAGCGCTGGCAACAAAACAGGAAGAGTGGTTCAGTCGTCACATCTTTGGCAGGTGTGGTTGTGGTTCTCCCACGCAACAGAGACTTCTTTATCCTCTGCAGTAATGCTGGTGAATATTGGTGGTTGGATATTTCTCCAATTGAAATACATTAAAACAAAATCTCAAATTCAATCCAGTTTGATTGCTGTGAGACATGCCTTGGCATTTTGTGCAACCACACATTATTATTGCAATAAATTCAACTATATAAAAAGGTTAATATGCTATAGCCTATCAGTACTTTGTGCACACTCATTTCCCAATCCATTTCTGTGCCATAAAAATATTGTTTAGGTCCACTTTTTGTCATGTCATCATTGTAGGCAAACATGTTATATTGCTTTAATGTCTTGTGTGTTTTGAGCATTACATGTGATAACACGTGTTATAAAGTCTATTTAACATGGATATGAATACAGGTGTGCCTTGAAATTTGTGACTTGCCTTTTGGTGTGACTTGGGCACAAACCGTTTTAAAACCACTGCATCAGCTTCCCTGTAAACTACACTAAACCCATATTTAATTGGGGCTGGCGACAATGAGACCTCCCAGTGATTATTTTGAAGCCATAATGTGTCAAATGAAGGTTTCATCGGAAAAGAGAATGCATCAACCTCAGTGGAAGCTGAAAGTTTCATCATTTTTTCTGTTGATGCCAAACATTCATGGAGGAGCAGAGGGAATGCAGTCAAAACTAGTAAAGCATAGCCTGGCTCCACCCCCTGAATCGTTTGCCTCGCATTCAGGGTCTGGTGACGCTGTCGAAGGCGGGTGTTTCTCGGTTGAAAATCTGTACGACAAATCGGGATCGGGATAATCCAGTATGAACCAATTGCCAAAGAGTCCCACTTTGGCCACGCCCCCATCTCAGAAATCGGCTGCAATGAGAGGGCTTTCAGACTGAATAATGGAGTGAAACGAAATGAAAATTCAGGCTGAGTGTCAGGCTAAGTAAAGCACAAACCTTGGCCCGGAGGCATGCCCTAATACCCCTCTCAGTCTTTCTCTGTGACAGGGAAACTCATGTCCGATTCTGAACCTAAATTATTTAGGTATTTCTTGCACTGTATGATTCCTCAAGGGTTTGATTTGTAAAAAAAAAATCAAAAATGTTGACTATTGTTTTTACAATATGCTATGACATCTATAACTTCCCAAATTAGGGATGCCAGGTTGAAAGTTCCAGGATAATAGGTTCTGTATGACAAGTAGGACTGATATCACATATCACAACATACAGTACGGGCCTTTTGTTCAACATGTAACATTTTCAACCAGCTAAATCTGAGAACCCATAGATAGATTATGACGTCTCTCATTGGCCACTTTTGCTAAATCCCATAAGGTGGAGGGACAGGAGCAACGTAACTGGCTTGTTGGTATTGCCATAGTCTGGAGCAGTGGTGGGAAAAGTAACTAGTAACTAAAGTTTTCAAATAATTGTAGTGGAGTAAAAGTACAATATTTGCCTCTGAGATGTAGTGGCGTAGAAGTAAAAGTACTGAAAATTGGAAATTCTCCATTCAAGTAAAAATACCTCTAAATTGTACTTAAGTACAGTAATTGAGTAAATGTACTTAGTTACTTTACACCACTGGTCTGGAGGGACAATTGCGCTCTGATTATATAAAAACAAAATGACATGACCAATTTGAAAAATGTATTTCCTGAATTGAGGTCGTTGGCCTGCTGGCTGCGTGCACAAGAAATACGACGGTGATCGGCCAAGTAGTTTGCGAGATTAGCCACGTTAGCAACTAGGTCTCTTTTCTACAGACTAAGTATGTGTGTCAGACACCCACTTGAGACACTTAAGCCTAAGCTCTGTGTCACTCCACGCAAGTGAGTTACTTTCATCGGGCGACGAAAGACACCGTTTAAATTTGAGTTTAACATCACTGTATGAAAGGAGACAGCAGACTCTTTTCTTTGACATTTTGCTCATTCTTCCTTTGCTAAAAAAGAGCAGAAAATCAGCTCAGGCGAGAGCCCACTTTTCATATTCCATATTTCATACATGCAGGCTTTGTGGTGCAAGAAAAAAAGAGGGTTAAAGAGCGAAGTGGATCTCGACTGGTTGGATGAAATACAGTTAGTTTTGCGTTCTACAGTTTGCATCATTACCCCTATACTGTACAGACAGTACATTATGTTAAAAAGTGCAAAAAATACATATTTGTTTAAAGCAAAAATGTTTAACTCAAATCTTTGCTTCTGGGGGTATTTTCAGATTGGGGGTCCGCGGCCAAATACATATGATTTTAGAGGTCCTTGACAAGTTAGATATAGATATAGTAACATAAGTCTTTTCAGAAAACTGTTAGGATTTAGAAGACATTTTGTAGAATCCCCAGAAGCAAAGATTTGAGTTACAAATGAAACACATTGAAAACATATCGATATATTCAAAGATTTGCACACATTTTCACGATTTTTCCAAACATAGCAGATCTACAAGCTCATAGAACGGCACTCTGTGCCGCGCTATGAGCTTGTACATCTGCTGTTTTTTAATAGCCAAATACATCTATGACACAGATGCGTTCCCGGTCTAAATTGATTAATGTGAGCTGGTGGATGGGAGATTGTCTTCAGCTACATGTACAGTGATGTACACAGTCAAATCCTCAGTGTTAATTTAACTCTCAGAGTTTGCACAGGCAGACCGCATCACTCTCAGTTAGAACACACTTCAATTTCTACAATGTAGGACAGAAAATAATTGCAGTGTCATAATCCGAGGTGTAGTAATTGGCATCTACTTATGCATGAAAATGCCTGCAAGTAGTTTTTGAATTATTCATCTAATATGCTAAGTGTCTCTATTCCTACGCCTTAACCCTCCTGTGCTGGAAAATTACATCATTTAAATGAGGTTTATCTGGGCCAGAATAATAAGGAAGTAATATCATAAGAGTTGTGGGTTAACTAAGAGTTAAATGGCACAAAAATTGCTTTATTGACCTTTTCTTTCAATGTTCGCTAAACAGCTTGCATGATTAACCGAGGGCCATGCCAGCCGCCTCCCATCTCTGTTTTAATTGGCTGCAGTGTTCAGCCAGCCAATAATAATAATGCCTTAGTCAGCAAGCAGGTTATTTCAGGTAAGACATGTTCCACTGTCTGCCCGCCAACACATTATTCAAATACACACACTGTATTCACATAAACACGCACGCACGCACGCACGCACGCACGCACGCACGCACGCACGCACGCACGCACGCACGCACGCACGCACGCACGCACGCACGCACGCACGCACGCACGCACTACTGCACACACACACACACACACACACACACACACACACACACACACACACACACACACACACACACACACACACACACACACACACACACACACACACACACACACACACACACACACACACTACTGCACGCACGCATGCACAGACACACAGGATTTAACACCCACGGTGTATTCAGATACACACACTGTATTCAAACACAAACACACACACACACACACACACACACACACACACACACACACACACACACACACACACACACACACACACACACACACACACACACACACACGCACACACACACAGCTCAGAAAGTGAACTCAGTGAGGACAGGTAATTAATTGCAGTTTCCCTGTGTGATCTAATGCTTCATAATGAATGAATAAATGATTCATTCTCTCAGTCTCTTGTCCCACAGCTCTATCAATTTACCTCCTAGAAACAAGAGAGAGAAAGAGAGAAAGAGAGAGCTGAGTGCAGTTGGTTTACACTACTTTAATTTCACCTGTCACAATGATTAATCCCTTAAGACCGAGAACACATCTGTGTCATTTATTTGGCTATTCAAAAACAGTAGATCAGCAAGCTCATAGCGCTGCACCGAGTGCCGCGCTATGAGCTTGTAGATCTGCTAATTAAAAAAAAAATCTAGATTTATTTTTGCAAATCTTTGGATATACATTATATATTTTAAAGCGAACCTTTGGAACTCAAATATTTGCTTCTGGGGGGTCCCTGGAACTAAACATTTTGAGATGGGGTTCCACGGTTCCAGCAGCATGTTGCTATATCAGTGCTGCTCCAACTTTTCCATGTCAAGGACCACCCAAAATGATATGTATTTGGCCGCGGACCCCCATCTCAAAATATGTTGTTCCAGGGACCCCCCAGAAGCACAGATCGAAGTAAAAAATGTTCGGTTTAAAACATATATATATATTCAAAGATTTGCAAAAAAAATCCACAATATATATATATTTTTGCAGATCTACAAGCTCATAGCGCTATGAGCTTGTAGATCTGCTATTTTTTGATAGCCATATACATCTTAAAATGACACAGATGTGTTCCCGGTCTTGATGGATTAATAAAGTGAACACTGCTGCTTCTTGAATATTGAGTCGCTGGAGATGCTCCTTTGTTTGCTGGTGTATTTTAATAATCTGTTCTGTAGCTGAAGTTTGTCCTGTTATTATCTTTAAGCCGGATGAGTTTACAGTGGTTTACTCTGAATCAGCGACCATTTAAGATGTTCTGGATATTTTTATGGAAGAGCTAGATATCGTCTCTGTCGGTTGGAAACCTAAACGTTAACTTTTTCAGGATTGAAATTAAAACATTTGAAAAATAGCAGATCGACAAGCTCGAAACGCGTCGCTTCGCGCCACGTTTCGAGCCGCGTTTCGAGCTTGTCGATCTGCTACAAGCAGTTGTTAATTTATTTAAAAAAAACACACAAGTTAAAATATGGAGATAAGAGCTTTGTTCCCGACAGTGACTATATTATAATGAGCATTAGTGAGTACCAATTATAAGAAGATAGGTTGAAAATGGGTGAAGTGGTCCTTTAACCACATCAAACCAATTAAAATGTGTCAAAAAAGTAAATAAAAAGAAAATAGCAAAAATATCAGATAATATAAGCAATGCAATGCGTTGTGAGCTTTTAGATCGGCCGTTTTCGCCAGTATTTGTTATAATAGTTTGATATGAAGTATATAGGGCTTAAGTGTGTAAGTGGGATTTACAAATCAAAGTGTTTTATGGGTGTCAAGTGTCTTTGTCTTGTGTTGACAAAGCAAAACACCCACTATTGTTCTCTTTGAACGTCCCCACACTGAACAATAAAAGGAGATTTAGCATCAAACATCCCTGACATGCATGCAATTATTATTCCCTGGTGTCTGCATGAGCTGTTTATACAAGACAAGAGTCAGTAAACATGAGTGATTGATGCTGGCTGCAGGTGAGAGGTTCTGCTCATGCTCTGCTAGAGGAATAGATTCATTCCATGACAGGCCTGGGGCCGTCCCCCTTATTACAAGTATTTATTTGTATCCCCTTAATAGCATAATTAATCCAGCCTGAAATTGGAAGCACCACATAAAGCGCTGTCTGTCCATTATAATACGTATGACAGCAAATGAGCTCATTTTATATTCAAGTCCGGTAACATTACAGCTCTTTTAAATGACTTTGAATTACAACAATGTCTTTGTGGCTCCTGTCTTGTGAAATATTTTGTAGCTACGTTCCCCTACATTCAGTGGCATGATTCATAAACATGGAATAGACCGGACACATTTTTTTTGCGTTATCCACTCCGCAACTCGTTTGGCTTTTAACTTTTGTTAACACATTCTGAGTAATCGTACATGCATCATAAGCACTGTAACAATAGGTACCCTCACAAAAAACATGCAGTAATCCTGGTCTCTATACTGCCTCCCCCTGGTCACCCGGGGCGCCTGATGGAGGGGAAAGGAACTGGTTGGAATAACGTGTTCCTTCCACGCGCTACGTCCTACTGGGGGAAACTCCCCCCTGTCAGGGGATAAGAAGCGGCCTGCTCACTCCTCATGCGTTGAAGGAAGTATGAGCTCAGTTCAGGGCTCTCCCCAGGCTGGCAGAGGGAGAGTAGCGCCCAGGATTACAGCTTAGGCAATTGGCACTGGGTGAAAAAAATGGGTTGCAAAAATGGTGGGATAAAAAAGTTAAATAAAATTAAAAACCGCTGTAAAAATGCATCAGAATCACAATATTGTCACTGTCAGGGTAGAACCCATGTACTGTATCTCCATATTTCATTGTTTTTGTTTTATTTATTTATTTTTGTTGTACGTCATCGTATGACACTGTCACACAAACATAGCAACAATTCGAGATCGGCTGTACAAGTTCACAATGCACAATGCACTGATTTGTGAAAACATTTTGCCTGTAATGACGAGCCCTAAATAGGGACGCTAGGTTGAAAGTGGCTATAAGTCTGTGTGTGGGTTTCATACATTTTTAACCAGTAAAAAATATTAACAAGAGCTTGTGACTAAATAATAAATTACATTGGATCCACTGGAACACAGGCTCTTTTTTTCCATCTCCTGAAAAGTATGGCATGATCATCTTCTAATCGCTGTTATGCGTTAAGTTATATACATTACTGAGGCTATGTAGCCTACTGCAGGGGTCTTCAACCTTTTCAGGCCAGGGACCCCCAAACTGATGGGGTGATGGAGCAGGGACCCCCTACCTCGTAGGGTAGGGGGTAGGCCACCACATATATCGTATATTTATGTATAAAATTGTGTTTTATATGTATAAACATGAACAAATGGTTGCCTGGAGCCTGCTCCTATACCCACAGGTTGTCCCAGTAGGTGTGCAAAAGACCTTTTCTTTCTCTACAAAATATGTGTAAACATACCATGTTATTGTGCATTCAATACTAAGCTATTAAAATATGTCATGTTATGTTTAAAGACATATTGACATTTTTGGGGGGATTTTATTTTTATTTTTTTATCAAACAACAATTTTGCGGACCCCCTGCAGTACCTCCGCGGACACCCTAGGGGTCGCGGACCCCCTGTTGAAGACCTCTGGGCCCTACTGTGTTTATTTTAGCTCAACACATCATAATAAGCATCATCAGTATTCACATCATAACTACATGTACTCTGCTGGTAACATGGAAGTTAATTAAGGACCTTATTACTCCTTCTCTCTTGTTTTCTCTGCATGTTCATTTTTGTACATTTTAGCTAGTACTGCCATACATTAATATGGCTTATGGATTATGGCTATTTTCATTTGGAAAATATTTTGTGCCAGGGACCCGAATCAGAGAAGATGTGTTAATATTTGTCAACATTATTAGAAAATAGTCACGATGCGACACATTGCTATGTTTGAATAGCTGAAAAAATTATATGGCTGAAGTGTTCAAACTGTTCCTCATTTTGCTGCGAACTCCCTGGAAACCCCTCAATGACTCCTGGGGGTCCCCGGACCCTACTTTGAGAACCAGTGCACTAAATAGGGGGATGTGCTACATCTCTAATAATCACCTGCCATTTCATCACCTGCCACCCGTGACTCACAGATCATCATTATGCACTTTTTCCTGCTGTCCAGCAATCTCACTGGATTTATCTCATGCCATTAGTTTTTTATTTATTTATCACTGACAAAGAAAAATACCAGGCAATGAAACAGAAAGTATTAGACCAATACGTCTGATGTCTCACCACCACCGGCCCAGAGACATCACTCTTTATCACTTTAAGACCGGGAACACATCTGTGTCCTTTTAGATTGTTTTAGCTATAACCATTATTTTATACTTAGGCTATTCAAAAATAGCAGATCTACAAGCTCGTAGCGCGGCACCAAGTGCCGTGCTACGAGCTTGTAGATCTGCTATTTATTTGTATTTTTTTATCATGCAAATTGTTGAATATATATTTTTGTGTCCCTGTAACAAAATATTTTGAGATGGGGGTCCGCGGCCAAATACATCATACAATCATTTTGGGGGTCCTTGACATGACAAAGGTTTAAGCAGCACTGCATAGAAACATACGTTTTTCAGAAAACTGCTAGGATTTAGAAGACTTTCGTAGAATCGGCCAAATTGCAGAAAAATTGCTATTTTTGAATAGCCAAATAAATCTAAAAATGACACAGATGCGTTCCCGGTCTCAATGGGTTATTGGCACCTTCTGGGAGAAAGAGGAGTGTGGAGACAGATTAAAAGTGTTGTCGTTAGAGGGTAAGTGATGGGGTAGAGGACTAATATACTCAACACATTTCTCTGGATGAAAGATGCAAGACAGAAACACCATTCCCTTCAATCATCCCATTTGAAGAAACCTGATGGTACAGAGATGGCTTTCCTCCCACCAAAGCACTGGCTCTGCTTTTCCATCTAAATATTCATGCTGTCTATCCAATTATTGGTGGGAAAAACATACGTAGGGAACCATTTATCAAAGGCTGCTTGTCTCCTTATAAATCTGAACTCATATGTCAGTGCGAAGGTGTTTTTCCCCATTTATTTATCACCTTACCAAGAGGAGACAAACATTACTTGGCGGCACATTTGCATGGAAATATGATCATTAAAGAGATTTAACCAACAAAAACATAGATAAATTATATATACAGGTTGATATATTATGCAGGGGTATGTGTACCGGATACACATTTAGCACACAAACTGGCACAGCACGTTCCTGAGAGTTAATTTAATTCTCAAAGTGTCAAAATGCTCGCTTAACCCCGTGGTGAGGGGAGTAGACTTGGAGAAAAGCCCAGGATTTGCTAAAGTTCAGTTTGTAGAGTTGTGGAGATTCTTACCAGAGCGACCACATGATCCTGGTCCAATCCCTGCTTCTCTCTCATGATCACAAATAAAGATCTACAGTAGAGCTGGACCCATGCTCTCAATGACCCTCATGAGAGATCTATAAAAGAGTAGCCTAGTTCACCCAAAAAATTACTTATTGTATCAATTACAGACAAAGAGTTTTTTATGTCGCATTCTTAACTGTTTTATTTGTATTTTTATTGTTTTTATCCCCATGCAACCCCATTTGTTTCACCCAGTGCCAATTGTCTAAGTAATCCTGGGCGCTACACTCCCTCTGACAGCCTAGGGAGAGCCCAGAGCCCAGAGCCCCTCCTTCAATGCATGAGAGCTAGCCTTCTTATCATCCCCTCCATCAGGCGCCCCGGCTGACCAGGGGGAGGCAGTATAGAGACCAGGATTACTGCATGTTTTTTGTGAGGGTACCTACCCTAGGGGACACGGGGAGAACATGCACACTCCACACAGAAAGGCCCTTTCACCAACCCCACCTAGGGTTAACTGTTTTTGACCGTGCATAGCTACCTTATTATCCAAAGATTCATTGGTTTGTGTTAACCTGGTCCCTGCTGCAGGAACCTGGAATACCCCATGTGACAGAATCCCCATCACCAGATCAACACAATAACACATAAATCACTGAGAGAAAAGCAGCACCTGGGATATAAATAAATAACACGGCATATTGCATCCTGCACATGACTCTCCACCATATGGCATCAGTGGGGAATTTACTGTGGGTTGATGCAGCAGAGGGAAAGAGGGGGGATGGGTGTTCACCCTGTCTGCCAGTGCATTAATTACCCCATGGAATAGGTTCGTCTCTGGCTGTGAAATGAAGAACACTTGTGACTTGAGGTCCACTGACACAGAGATGACATTATCACCAGACAAGGAGAACACAGCAAAGTCTACTTATTTTCCTAATATGTCCAATACAAATTGGCCATTAATGCCAAAAATGACACCATCTGCGTAATTACACTGTGACCTATCAAGAGGCCAGGATTCTGGCTCCCTCCCTTCTAACAAAGATCTCTTTTTGGATGACAGATAATGTGTGCTAATGAGCAGCTTCACTGCCTGACAAACAGGCTTATGTCCATAAAAAAGTATCTCTGCAATCACATAATGTCATCTTTTATGTCAGGCCATCAGTGCTATTTCTGTCATCCTGCTCTCAGGGCGGCTTCGTGGAACTTATCAAAAGATAATCTGTCTCTCTCCCACAGTGTGGTGATGGCATCATTTATTGGATCTGACACATAATACATGGACTTATTGAGGCCAAACATTTCTCTAGCCTTGGAGTCACAGTAGGAGTCATAGTTATGGTCGCTGTCGGGGGGAAACCTTGTATGTCCAACAGTGTTACTGTTCAGGAAATTAATATTACATTTTAAATTCAATTCAAATGTATTAAAGTGTCAAATCATAACCAGTTGTCTCAAGACACTTTACATGTAGAGCAGCTGACCCGGCATTGTTCCACCCTGAGCAAGCTTAAAACAAAAAAATCACAAGTTATTACTTTTCATTGGCTAAATATAAATAAAATCCACAGTCAGTCTAAACAACTTTCACTTAAAACAATGTTTCTAAAATAGGGCCAATCTACAAACTCGCAATGCGCAACAATGTAACACATTGTAGATCAGCTATTTTTGCTACTTGTGTGCAACATTAACTTAAAGGTAGGGTAAGTGATATTTTTTGGTATATATATATTTTTTTTTTTGTTAAAAAGGTTAAATTACTACATTCTGATAGTAATCATTGCTACAGATTGTTTGATCGGTCACAGGGGTTTCTCCAGGTCTTTAGTAAACAGAAAATAGTACATTTTCAGGTAGGTGACAGGATTTAAGCCAATCAGAAGATAGCACTGAAGATACATTTTCTGTTTAATAAAGAGATGGAAGACATGGGAGACTCCTTTTACTGAACAAACACTCTATAGCAATATAGCAATAAGTACTATCAGAATATAGAGCTATTTCACACTTATTTTAACCAAAGTAAATCACTTACCCTACCTTTAACTAACAAAAAAAAACATAAAAAGCTGAAACATGGAGATAGGAGGTTTTTGCCCAGCAGTGAGGTCATATCAGGCAGCTGGCCCTGCAGTGTAATAGAGAAGTGCTGATGCTGAGGGGACACAGTGAACAGTGGAGCATGGATCAAGGTGGTCACATTATGTGTGGCGGGCTTTCAAATGCCACCGCAATCCTGTCAGAGGCCGCGCCCCTGGAATCCAAACACGCCTCATCCATTCAAATCATTGGAAAATCGACCATGAGGGAAGGGGGGGGGGGAATAACTCTGTGAAAGGCAGTGGCAAACAAAAGGGTGTTTTAAAAGGCGATTAAAATAACTCAGAGTGGCATCCGACCTGCAGTTGTCTGGAAGTTGAGTTTGCTAATGTGAACTTTGTGTGCCAGACGTTGATAATGTTGAATACAGAGTTTGGCTTTCTGGTTCGCTGTATGCAACTAGCAGCGTGCGGTTAGCTTTGATTGGTGTAGCAGCATCTGCTGAGTTGTGTGGTTTGCTGTGATTGGTCTATTTTTGTGGGGACTGTGATTGGTGTAGCAGCAACAGCAAAGCTGTTTGGTTCGCTGTGATTGGTCTACTTTTGTGGGGACTGTGATTGGTGAAGTTTGGGCTGCGTGGCCATCTGTTTTCATATCAAGGTTCAGTCAACTGGTTAATTCATACAATGTATTTTATCAGTTTGGGTCCCTGGAAGACAGCACTTTTCTCTGTGGGGCCTCAAGCTGAAAAGGTTTGTTAACCCCTGGCATATGTATGGGTATAGCTGTTACCATCAGACCAATCTGGGAACCCATAATCCCAAAAAAAGGAAAAAACAGCACCCTCTGCTGTTTTATTCCT
>NC_137603.1:9004087-9144087 GCF_963280865.1 Gymnoscopelus braueri | reverse complement strand
TTATTGATTTCAGCTGTTACAATTGCAAACATGCAAACATGACCCGGTTTAATTACTTCAGTCTATGACTATAGTATTACCATTCTATTGTCTTTTTTATGTCCAATGTATTTATATTTCAATTTATAAAGTTAACATAAATATAACTAATTGCATTTGAAATTAAATAGGAATGCAACTTTTCAGGATTCCACTTCAAAAATAGCACAAAAGAAATCAGGATACCAATTCAAATATAGCAAAAATAGCAGATCTACAAGCTCAAAACACGACGCGCTTTCAGCTTGTAGATCGGCTATTTCTGCTACTTTTGTGTGACACAGAATGGCGAAGTACGGAATTAATTTATGAAAAAAGTTATATAAGAGGTGTCTGCCCGACAGTATTATGCAATGTGGCCCTTTGGAGTGAGTGTGGAAATATAGCGGCCCTCTCCATCATCAAAGTTGCATCACCCCTGATGTAGAGGGACAGACTGTCTAACATAAGAACAACGGTAGGTCACAGGCTACCAGAAACACAGGAATATGTACGTTTATATCTCTGCTGTCGGGCAGGGTTGCCAGATACAAGCTCACAACGCGTCGGATCGCGACGCGTTGTGAGCTTGTAGATCTGCTATTTTCAAATAGCTGATGCATTATGTTAAAATGTTCATGTGTCCCATAGTCGCTTCTTTTGGGCTGGTTTTCCTAGACCTGGTTGCTTGTTTCTCTCACAGAATCCGGCAACACTGCTGTCGGGCAGAAACCAGCAGCATGATGGTGTGTCTTTGGTCCTTTCAGATGCACCGTCCATCTCAGCATGTTTCACCCAGAAAGTTAGATTCTTCAAACTGATTCTGCTAACGGCAAGCAAAGTTTGGCTGATCTGCAAAGCCGATAGGTTGGACTGGCCGATTTTGGAACCCCCACGCCACACAGTTAGTTCAACAGTGTTGCCAACTCATTCTCAAGGGAAGAAGGTGGATTTGTGATGTTTTGTGCATCTGACAATTCATTTTGAAATAAACTTTATGTTTATAGAATACCTGTCGTGTTCTCAAACAAACATTAAGGCAAAAGGAAATTATAGATGTGAACATAATATCCGACTGGGATACTGCAAATCACCCCTTATACAGGTCAAAAAATTAAAGGCATTGCAGGCTATTCAGCGAAAGTAATTTGGACACTCATGGGACACCAGATTCCAAGCTTGTTTGAAGGCCTCTACCACCCTCTCATCCAGAGGACCCTCCTCTGAGGCAGACATGTTCTGCTGAAGTTGCTCCATGGAAGACATGCCAATGATGACTCCGTCTCCTAGATCACCCTTAAGATGGGAGTGATGGTACATCCAGCGTATAGATGCAGAGGTCATGGTGGGTTTCCCTGAACCATAAACTGCCTCCAAGGCTTTTTGAACAAGATCTATTGCCTGGAAGTGGCTCTCTTTCCAGTATCTGTCCCTGTATGCTCCAGCCCAGCTGTTGCCAAAGAATCGTCCTGCAGGCTGGGATCCATCTTTGTTTTTGTCTTCATAATGGTACTTCCCTGTCAGAAGGCCCCCTGCTAAAGGGTTGTATGCATAGAATCTCATTCCGTAGTATCTCAGGCATGGCAGCAACTCTGTTTCAACCTGTCTTGTAGTGGCATTGTACATTCCCTGGTAGACAGAAGGAACAATCCAGTTGTTGTGCCTGCAGATACTCGCAATTTCAGCTACTTCCCATGATGCATAGTTTGATAAGGCCAGCTCCTTGAATTTCCCCTCTTTGTGCAGTTCATTGCAGGCTCTCAGGGTATCCTGGATGGGGTTTTGGTGGTCAGGGGCATGGAGGTAGAACAGGTTCACAGAGTCAGTATTTAGCCTCTTCAGGGAGGTCTCCAACTGGGAACGAACACTTTCTGGTTTCAGTGTCTTGCCATCCCAGGGGTTGGCTTTGGTGGCTATGTTCACTGTCTTTGGTAGATTCATGCCCCCAATGATGGTCTCCGCTTGTCCGTCCGTGTACATGAAGGCTGTGTCCACCTCATTGTGACCCCGGTCCAGGAAGGCTCTGACCATCTCCAAGCTCTGATCCGCGTTAGCTCGTCCCCCGAATGCCATGGTTCCCAGCAGGGAAATAGGCCTTTTTACTTGAGAAGACATGTTTCGCACTCGCAGTGCCACTTCTATAACCGCCGGTGAATGTGTGAAAAGCTGCTTGTTAACGCGTGTTTTACAGAGTGTGTACAGTCCTACTACTATTCGTGTTGTCCACCTGACAATCCATTTTAAACGACATGGTTGTGGTGATGATATGATGTCATTGTGATGTCATTGCATGATGACGTCATTAAGTGTAATATACAATGATGTCAGTCAAAATTACAGGCCATCTCGACAAATACAATTTGAAAATGTGTTGTTTCTTTCAAAAAATAAAATAACAATTTAAATAATAGGGCCCAGGTTATTAGCAGTACATGTTTAGGCATCTGTGATAAAATAATTGAAGCTTGTTTTGTTCTTGTGTAAATTCAATGTGTGCGTGCGTGTGCGTGCGTGTGCGCGCGTGTTCATTGGATATAGCTGTAAGCATGAATTAGAGATAGGAAATGTTTTTTTCTGTTGGTCTCAGATTTTCATTAGGGTCTACAAATCACCCTCTACCTCCATCTGAGTATTGAGCTCTTTTACACTGAAATCATGAGTGTTCATTTACATATGAAAGTGGACCCTTGCACGTCCATTTGGTTCCATTTGAACACTCTAGGGGATAAATTAACACTATTACAGTGTACCTACAGAACCCTGAGTAATCCATAAGCAGTGGTGTAAAGTAACTAAGTGCATGTACTCAAGTACTGTACTTAAGTACAATTTTGAGGTATTTGTACCTAGGCTATTTGAAAATAGCAGATCTACAGAGCTCACAACGCCTCGCATCGCGACGCTTTGTGAGCTTGTAGATATGCTGTTTTCAAACATTTTAGTACTTTTACTTTTGGTACTTTAAATATATTTTGATGGCAATACTTTTGTACATTTACTCAAGGAACATTTTGAACACAGGCCTTTTACTTGTAACTTAAAGGGGTAGTTCACCCCCAAAATAACTTTTTTTCTATTGATTCCTCACCACCTGGAGCCTTGAATTCATAGATATTTTTTAGTTTTTGTCACATTCCTAAGCCAATAATTTGATTTTAATAAATTTGTCCCCATTGATTCCGGTAGGAGACACAAATGCATTTGTGTCTCCTACCGGAATCAATGGGGACACATTTATTATAATCAAATAATAAAGGAAGGAATGCGACAAAAACGAAAAAATATCCATGAATTCAAGGCTCCATGGGGTGAGTAATCAATAGAAAAAAAGTTATTTTGGGGGTGAACTACCCCTTTAAAGGAGAATTTTGGACTAAAGTTTTCTTACCTTTTCTATGACGTTATGATATCTTAGGATGAATGGTACAGTAGAAAATTTTCATAACTCCACCCCTGAGCCGCCACAGCTTAAAAGGTGCGCGGATAGGCCTTAGGTTAGATCACATATTTTAATAGCTTTTTTATAAAAAAAAATTGGTGAGATCTGACGTTCATAGTGACAGAACACTATGCAACCCAAAAAAAAAAACAGAAGTCTCGCTACACGAGATTGAAATCTCGAGATTTCAATCTCGTCTAGCGAGAGTTCTGTTTTTTTTTTTTTTTTTTTTTTTTTTTGGGGACAGTGTTCTGTCACTATGAACGTCAGATCTAAAGCTTTTAAGCTGTGGCGGCTCAGGGGGTGGAGTTATGAAATGTTTCTACTGTACCATTCATCCTAAGATATCATAACGTCATAGAAAAGGTGAGAAAACTTTAGTCCAAAATTCTCCTTTAAGTACAAATGTGAGTACTTTTTACACCACTGTCCATAAGTAATAATCAGTCTATTAACCTGGCATTTATCAAGACCCCTGAGGCAATTAAAACCATCAACGGTCCCTTTTTCACAGATACACGGTTGTATTTTAAACAGATTTATAGATCACACTTAAATGTGACTCTATATTTGAGATATAATTCATTGTACAGTATGTGTTCTCCAGGACACCAACTCAAGCTCTGCTTCATGTCATTCATACCTGCAAAGTTATCAATGTTTCACTGTATTTTATGCAAATTAACTCCCACATGAATCAAAGTGTGTGTGTGTGTGTGTGTGTGTGTGTGTGTGTGTGTGTGTGGGTGTGGGTGTGGGTGTGGGTGTGTGTGTGTGTGTGTGTGTGTGTGTGTGTGTGTGTGTGTGTGTGTGTGACACTGTGTGTGTGTGTGTGCGCGTGTGTGCATGTGTGTGTGTGCGGGGGGGGGGTGTGGGGTGTGTGTGTGTGTGTGTGTGTGTGGTGGTGTGTGTGTGTGGGGGGGGTGGGTGTGTGCGTGTATAGTACTGTTCAGTATGTGGTTTGTTCTTTGTTCTCTCTCAGTTGTCTTATAAAAAGAACACTTCATTGTTTCACAAGAATGAGCATTAAACATTCTTCAGGCATATCCTATATCTGACACGCACGCACGCACGCACGCACGCACGCACGCACGCACGCACGCACGCACGCACGCACGCACGCACGCACGCACGCACACACACGCAGGGTGATGGTGATGGTTCTCTCAACAGCTCTTCATCCATGTGCAAACTTCTAGTGCAAAGACACTATTTTCACACTACACACTACTTTCTTATTGGTGCAATATTACATTATTATTTTTGTATTCATCCTATTACAGTAAATACACTTATGTCAGGGCTCAGTTACATTACAGTAAGTTAACTCACAACATGAACCCTGACCCTATTCTCAGTACCGCGGGAAGTAGGGGTGCGGGGGGTGTGGCCGCCCCCCCTCCCCCCAGGTACCGAATTTAGGTGAACCGAATAAACCGAATTTAGGTGACAAAAAAAACCCAATACCCGACCAAAACCGCGAAAGAAATTTGCTCGCGTTCATACCGCACCCTTAACCTAAAAGGTCTTCCCGCGGCTATGCCTATTCTGCTATTTCTTTGGCAAAGTAGTACACACATGTATTGTGGAGAGAAAAGGTAGGGAGCCTAACATAGAGCCCTGGGGACTCCGGTCAACTAAGTATATAGGAAGTATGTAGTTGTAGTCAAATGAGCACTGAGGATTTAACTGTGTATTTCTGTTCCTTACAGTCACTGAAAAACGATGACTCTGTGGCCAAGAGGGACGTTCAACACATTCTGGACCTCAGCCACAAACAGAGGTAACATTTACACCTTTAGAACTGACCACAGAGATCAACTAGAAAAGTGCACTCCTCGGAGTGCAGATCTCCACATACCCTGGCCTGTGAAACAGTCAGATACATCTTGATCACATGACCTCAGAGATAATGTGTACCGATTTGTGTGAGTTTTGGACAAAATATGTAGGAGTAGTTCCAGCAATTGTGTTTCGAAGAAAAGGCTAAATGGCCGGCACAAATGGCAGAGGCCGATATGGGGAGTTTTGTCATGATCAAAGTAATCCAGGAAAAGGAGATTTTGTTTGTATGACCAACTTTGAAAGCCATTCGTAGCCAATCGGAATGGAATCTTACAAATCGGACAGATGCTTGTTTATCACGTGACCACAAATAGTAACAAAAGGTGTGTTTCAAAGAAAACGCAGAAAAAGTGGCGGGAAATCTTGTCAGGCGAAAATTGGCGAGGCCTTCATGATCCAAGGAATTTGGGAAAAGTTTGTCTCAACGTCCTACAGTTCAAGAGTTATAGGCCAAAACGTGAAGGGCCCTGTTATAGCGGCACCACAAGGCCAATTTAAAAAGAAATTGGGGCAGAGGTGCTTCCTTGGCCTATAGAGCACAGAAGTCCTGACGTCACTCGTTCATCCCCTGGGTCGTAGAAGTAATTTATCTATGGAGAATAACATTGGGTCATCTTAGAATTGTTTAATATAAGAATTGTGGCCAAAAATAAACAAACTGCCTCAGCGATATTGTCAGGGAGGTGGCTCTGTATCGTTTATGATAGTCAGTCACTCATATTTGATTTGGGGAAAATGTTACTAATTCGGCGGAAGTAACATTAGCGTTTTCTCACCGTCAGTTGATGCTTCGTATCCATAAGAGTCAAACCACCGGGATCATTTGTTTATTTTTGGAACACAGTTCTTATTTGACGAGATATTAAACACGTCAATGGGAATTCAGAATGGGGGGGAAAAAAACGCGACCCAGGTACGATGTGTAAATTATGTCAGACTTCGGTAATCTATCGGGAGTGTGGGTGAAAAGTTTTCACACAGAGTAGCTCACAGGCTGACACGCACACACACACGCACACACGGATGGAAAGACAGACAGACAGGGGTGAAAACATAGGTTCCGTCCTTTGGCCCCCTCCCCCCAGCCGCATGCAGCATGAGCACATCTATGGTTCTATATAGTACTGTAGGTGTTTATACAAGCCAGCTGTTTAAGTGTCTCGCTAAAACCTGTTCAGCAGTTATAATTGTCTGATTAATGTTGTGTGTAATGAGTCCTTTAATGACGAGGGGACGTTTTGCAGCCTTTTCACTCACATGAAATGTCAGCTTCTGATTGAGGTCCAGGGATCCAGTCTCCTGTGGGCAATATCCCGATAACCGATCAATAAAATAGACCGTTCAGGGGCGCAGGCCCGGGCTTGAGTCATACTAAGCTTTACAGCGGTGTGGTGTGCCGAAAACAGGCAATCTTATAAGCTCACAACCAGTGGAAGAAGTACTCAGATAAACCTAACCCAGTAAAAGTCCTCTATTCAAAATTGTTAAAGTATTGGCATCGAAATATACATAAAGTACCAACATTTTACATACTCAAGTAAAAGTAGGCCTACTCAAAGCTGTGTCGTTTGTTGACGACACAGCATTTAAAGGTTCCACTTAAACACGCGCCGAGTGCAATTACGGAGCGACTCCATCATTCAGCGTGCGGACAGCTGATTTATTGCAAATCATTTGCTTTCGACAGCTCCTAACTTTGTTTTGATTGCTTTCTGAAAATAATTTTCGCTGCGAGAGTGTAGTACCACAACATGGGAAATATTTATCAAAGGCAACATATGTTGTAGGACAAAATGTGACATTTCAGAACTCTTAATTTGGAGGCGTTCCATGACTGAATACTACTCAAGAAAGAAACAAAGACAAAAAGTTTCCGCTTGTGGGTTCCGCTTCATCTCTCAAGACAAATTCTGCTAACAGTTAAATCTGTCAGCAGCACCACTGCCCTAAACATGTGGTGTTGTCGTTAGTAAGAATAAACATAAAAGCACCCGCGAGGAAGTGGACTAAGAAAGGGGAGGAGCCAAACCAAGTCCCTGTTTCTACACAAAAAAGGAGGTGGTGCCTAACCTGACTCCGCCAGATGGAAGAAGCTTGCTTCTCACATTTGTTTCACAAACTACTTCCATCTGGGATCTCGGTAGCCCAACCGCTGCAAGACGGCGGTCCCTTTTTTCAAGCTACTTGGCAGGTGATTGGATGGGACCGTCTGGGCGTGCTAACTCAACCAATCATATTGACGTGTCTACATGACGTCATAGTAGCTGCGCAACTTGTAGTGTTGTTGTTCGTGGTAACGGCCATGATGAATAGTGAAATAACTACTGTACAATGCCGCATCTGGCAGAGTCAGATTAGGTGTTGCCCCCCAGAGCCAAAAACTAAGGGAAAAAAAGAAAAAAAAAATAAAATTTAGGATGTGTTCCCAGATTGGGTTCCGGTTTGCACCACATTGTTTTTGTTCCCTCACATAATGCAAATCAATTAGTTTAGTCTCGCTAGTCGCACTATGAGTTAGAATAAAAGAGGCATACCCAAACGATTACCACACCAAACAAAATAATACGATTATACCATTTCAACTGACAGCACAATGCAATGCTCTTTATCTTTAGCCAGTATTCAAATCCACATCTCCCACATGATAGCCCACCCCAGTACTGCTTAGGACACCATGTGGTCTAAATGTCTCAATAGAAAAGTAGGGAGACCACCTCCAACCATTGCACATGTACTAATTATATTGCATTAACATACTCTGCCATACGGATTGGTTTAAATAATGTTTTATTCATTACAGTAAGTCCCAGAGCGTATTCATTATCACTTCACATTAATGTCCGTTGATGGGAATGTTCCAAAGTCTTTGGATGCAGGAGATGAGAATACATTGAAACACAGCTTATACTTTATTTTACTACTGAGAGTAAAAAAAAACAACGTTTTGCTTGGCTGGGTTTACAGCAACAGACACAATGGCTGGCATGTCAAACACAGGAGTTCATCACTGCAGAGACCTTAAGACACATTTCCATACATTTCCATATTGTCTTGTTGAGCACTGGACGATTTACTGAGCATGACCTTTGACCTTTATTTGCTAAATGGCAAAACAGAGCAGGCTCTCTTGTCAGATTTGTACATGGGTTTCTTTAGTGTTTTGTGTTCGTTCTAGAAACTGTTTAACACTTGAAGTTAGAAAGAAATCTGCCAATCTTTGCCATCCCCCCCCCCCCATAGAGCATTGTATTATTAGCTATGATGTCGTAACGATCTCATGTACTGCAGAGTTATCACGAGGCTCCTGTTGTTGTTGATGTTCCTGTAGAAGCCACACGAGAAAATCCTGCATAATTTGCCATGTCATGGAGAAGTAGGCTACTTAACTAACAGCTACCCACAATCCTAATGTGTATAGCAGTGATCTATCTGATTGGTGGAGCTTGTGTTGCTATGGAAATGCTCATGTTCATCAAAACAAATCCGAAGCAAATCTTATTTTCCCTCAAAAGCAGCTTCCAAAAGCCTATGTAGATTTGTCCTTACACATGCAAGAAAACACTCTCCACTAGTTTTGACTCATTTTGAAACGTGCCTATTTCAAGTAGCGTACTGTACCTATTTAAAACAGTTTCTAGTGCCATAAGTACCTCAAGGTACTCGCTTAAGGCACTCCGATCGACTCTTCTTCTCTACTCCTACCGTCACCAAATAAATTGGAGAAATAGCCTTTATGTTCAAAGCTCCCTCTGACTGGAATAACTTACCTGCTGCTCATCCAATCCCAGACTTCATTCGGTCGTTATAAGACTCTCTGGCATCCTGGTTCCTGGAGGCTGTGCGTGCTTCACTGAGCCTTTCAGCTGCTATTAACGCTGATCTATTTTCTGACCGCTGTCTCAGAGGTAGTTGATTCAAGACTCGGTGGAGGCGAGAGCAGTTAGTATGAGTGGCAATGGTGTGATTGTCATTCATTTTGTGCTTAGATCTATTTTTGTTGCTATTTCATTGCTTTTTTTTTTTTTTTACTTTACTTCTTGTTTTGGTGCTATAGGGTTGGATTTGCTGGGGAGGATGATGACGGGATATACGCCTCTGCTTTTGATATCCCCCCTCTGGTCATTCAGTTGTATGGCCGGTGGAGATGTATCCATGCTCCTGGTCAGACTGATTTAAATACCTGCAATTTGCTTTTGGTTAATGTAGACTATCTGCACTATTTGATATGTATGTTTGATAATGGGTTGGCATCCCAATTTTGGGGAAAAAAATCTAAATCTACACGATGTGAGGCGTTGTGAGCTTATACATTTTATAGATTAAAAAAAAAATAAAAAAATTCATACAAAGACGTATGTTAATTGGTTAAGAAAATACCCACCCCCCCCTCTGCACTTATTTTTAACTGTTGTTATTATTATTGGTTGTACATTTTTCAACTGAATTGAGTTGGAAAAACTACATAGGGCACTGAAAATGGAACCTGTTACAACTCTACTAATTGATGGTCTGTCTACTATTCAGCCAGATCTTTAATGGGGTCTTGAAGTTGAGCTAATCGACTAAGTGACAAAGAATACATTGGCCTCAAAGGGGCAAATTATGCCTTTACTTTTGTGCAATGTATTGCTGGACCTGCAGAGAATAACAGGTCCAGAGTCAACCTATGTCTTTTCATTTTAAACAGGGTCATATAAGACCATACTGTACGTGTTACATTGCTTGCCTGGTATCTGGTGTGTGCAACTGGTCCTGTGCTATATATAATTAGTGTGCCAGGCCCTGACAAATGATTGGCTGATGGCATCCAGCACTCTTTCCACCGATTGGTGGATGGACTTACAGTGGACCAATCACGACTAATCTCCTCCTCTATATCACCGGGCTGTTGTTCAGTGTCAGTTTGTCTTGCGTCTATGGCCTTGTCCAGGCTTGTGGGCATGCTGTCACTTTCTGCCTGACCACTGTCTGACCTTTAGGGGGAGGCTACATATTGCACACATGTAGTGTAGTCTGGTGTAGTCAATGAGGTTAGATTTTGTTTTGGTTTATTGTCTTCGCCAGGCCGAAAGGCATGGCGAGAGTATGTTTTACCCCCTGTCCGTCCGTGTGTCCGTCTGCCCGTCCGTGTGTCCGTCCGTGTGTCCTGTCCGTCCGCGAGCAGCTAATCTCCGGCACCGTTGGCCCGGTTGCTGCAAAACTGTGCACACACACTCCCTGGATACCAATTCAGAACCATTTTTCACATCGGCCTGTTATAGCGCCACCAGGAGGCCGATTTGTGCAAAACACATTTTTCTATATTACTCCTACAGATTTTATCCAAACGTCACGCAAATCGGTACACAGTATCTCTATAGTCATGTGATCAACCCGGATCTGTCCGATTTTCCAGATTTCATCCTCATTGGCTAAGGTTGGCTTCCAAAGTTTGCAGGATTGGTCCGTTTTCAACAAAATGCCTCAAATCATGCTTGCGATTTCCCTGAAATTTCACACGCACAGTCCCACTAGGCCGAGGAAGAAATGCCACCCTTTTCACATTGGCCTCTTATAGCGCCACCAGCAGGTCTAATTTAGCAAAACACATTTTTGGAACAAAATGCCTCAAATCATTAATGCAGTGTCCGATTCCCGTGAAATGCCTAAGAAGAAATGACACCCTTTTCACATTGGCCTATTAAAGCGCCACCAGGAGGCCACAATAACCTACCTGACCTGGCGGAGACCTGTGCTCCGAGGAGCACTTTTTCTAGTTCCCTTTTATTTTGTGAGATTTATGGTAACTAACTCTGGCACTGTCCTGCCTCCCTCTATTTACATAAACCACTTTATGTAAATGGATTGTGTGCACCTTACCATAGTGTTTTGTTACTCCCTGTGTCCTGGACTCTTTCTTATCAGGGTCGTAAAAATACTGGATTTAACTTCTCAGCCTGGAAAGCAGCAGCTCTGCTGGCCTCCGTTTACAATCTCAGTCCTCACACTATGCTGTCCACGCACTATATGCAGACAAACATGGTTATTTCCCAATGAGCGAGTGTGCGTGAGGTCGGAACTGTGTCATGAAATCAGAGCAAACTTTTCTGTGTGCTCCCAAACCCCCCTGTGGGGTCTTACTTGTGTGGGATGGTTGTTGGCAAGAAGACTCTAGCAAACACCAGCTCCACCATTCCTATCCTCGGTTGGTTTTGTTGGAGTGGCAGAGAGTTTATAAAGGCACGCACATCCAAAAAGATACAAATCCGGTGCTGGACCAAAGAACACGTTAACCCATTTAGACCTGCAGGCCGATTCAAAAAACTTCTTCTAAATCCGGACCTAAGTTTTCTGAAAAACTTCAAATATTTATTAAAAAAATATATATTTTGTTGCTATATACTGTACATCAGGCGCGCCGATTTATGTGCGTGGCCATGGGGGTTCAACTCGACCCCCATTAGCCCCCCCCCCCCCCCCAGCCGCGACCAAAAAAAAAGTAATATGTCTATTTCTGGGCTATTGTTCTGGGTGTTAGCTGGGCGCAGCTCTGAAGGTGCCGGCAACGCGTGTTGCCGGCACCTTCAGAGCTGCGCCCAGCTATAGTAATGGTAATGGTAATGGTACTGTACGTTTGAGCCCCGACATCTGAGATTGATGTGGGGGCCAGTGGTGTAAAGTAACTAACTACATTTACTCAAGTACTGTACTTAAGCACAATTTTGAGGTATTTTTTACTTAACTTGAGTATTTCCAATTTTCTGTACTTTTACTTCTACTCCACTACATCTCGGATCCACATATTGCACTTTTACTCCACTACATTTATTTGAAAGCTTTAGTTACTAGTTACTTTGTAGATTTAGATTATTATCACAAAACATGCATTAACCACTTCAGTCCAATATACATTTTGACCAATATATACGATGTGACGATGCATCTAGCTTTTTTTTTTAAACAAAATTGTCATTACATTTAGTCTTAGTTTTAGTCATCATAGCTTATTATTTTTTTGTGCGTTTGGTCCTGTACTGTAGTGCACTGTACAGTAAGTATGGTATGGTCCTGTACTGTCCTGTACTACTGTCATGTCCTGTACTGTACAGTAAGTATTGTATTGTCCTGTACTGTCCTGTACTGTAGTGTACTGTACTGTATGTGCTCTCCTGTACTTGTACAATGTGTGCTAACAGAGTGTTTCTCTGGACACAGGGAGGAGATGAAATCCCTCCAGGCAGCCCTGCAGAAGCAGCTGGATGAGGCCACAGAGAGAGCAGAGAAGCAGCAGGCCACGGTAAGACACACACACACACACACACACACACACACACACACCCACACCCTGTAAAATGCTGTCGTGTGCCCCCCGCCTGTATGTCCGTCCCCCCGTCACCTGTCAGCGATGCCCCCCCCCCCCCCAGGCTCATTACCCAGCAGCCAACTCTCCAGGGCTCCCTAGGTCCTGTTGCCACTTAATTAGAAGTGATGGTGAGGGATGGAGAAGGAACGTTGTGTTTCCTTCCTGTTAGAAGAGCCTGATGTGCGAGCTCTGGAAATGGATCGGTCAAATGTGGAGCACATGCACTGAAGGCTGTATCTCCCTGTCTCCCAACTTAGTATTAGTTATAGGCTATAGCCTGGGATCAATACCATTGTCGGGTTTCTCATCCGGTCGGAGCAGAAATAACTTTACGTCATCATTGTGTCATCAGGTGGCCCGGAACCAGCGACCGGAACCGACGGCACCGTGCATCTCCACAATGATTCCCCTTGTTTAAAACCTTTTTTAAACAAATGTTTTACTGTTAGTCTAGTTTTAGTCGACTAAATATTATAGTCGACTAAATCTACAGTTGATTTAGCCGACTAAAATGTATCTTGGCGGTGCCTTGATGGCGTCGTAATGGCCGATTTTACACTTGGCTGCGTGCTGAAAATAGCCGATCTACAAGCTTGAGCTTGTAGATCTGCTATTTTCAGAGCGCAACACCCTAGCGCAACCAACCATGAAAAAAACATGTTTTTTTTTCTACTGGACTTCTCCACTAGTCTCTCACTAACATTTCAGTATAGTTTCTATTTGTTTATGAAATTGTCAATATATTAAGTCTTAGTTTTAGTCATCATAGCTTAGTTTTTTTATTTAGGTTTCGTCAGTAAAAAAAGGTAGTCGACGAATTTAGTCAACACTGCGACCAGCAACAGCTTATCAGTAGACCTCAGATCACTGAGTACTTTTGAGTACTTTTTCCCACCACTGGTGTTCCTATGGGAAATAAGTACATTATGCACTCTCCTCTCTCTCTCACTCAGACAGCTCTCCTCAGACAGTCTCTTGTTCCCACAACAAACTCATTATCAGAACATCAAGTGCAGCATAATTAAGCACACAGGCCCCCAGGAGGAGAACACATTTGAGATTGCTCGATATGCTAATCAGAAAATAACTCCTGACCCTGCTGGATGATAATCCACACCTCTCACTCACTGGTGGGAAAGTAACTAAGTACTTTTACTGAAGCACGGGCCTTTAAATTATGTCCATTTTTCGATACTTCTTACTTATATTCCACTGCATCTCAGATGCAAATATTGCACTTTGTTTTGCTACAGTGCCATTATTTGACAGCTTTAGTTAGTATTCACTTTGCAGATTTAAATTATATTGCTGATTTATATCAAATAGATTTTACTTAAAGGGATAGTTCAACCAAAACATTACTTATTTTCTATCAATTACACACCCCATGAAGCCTTGAATTCATGGATTGTTTTTGTTTTTGTCGCATTCCTAAGCCAATCATTTGATGACCGGCGGAAAGATGCTAATGTTGTAGGAGTAGGAGGAGACTCAAAGTTGACACTTTGAGTCTCCTACCGGAGCCGCCGTCAGTCATCAAATTATTGGCTTAGGAATGCGACAAAAACAAAAAGAAACTCCAGAATTCAAGTCATTTTGGGGGTGAACTATCCCTTTAAGCCCTATTTGTTTATAATTTGGTAATTCAAAAATCCGCTATAATAAGAAATAATCGTTTCTGTATAAGACATTCTTATTAAGTATATTTTGATGGCGATAACTTTGAAAAAAGCGTTCACTCAAATTTTGAATAGCTATGTTTACATAGCTTTACATTATAGCTACTTATACTTAAGTAAAGAATCTGAGTTGCTACTTCTTCCACAACTGTAATAAAGTCATCTTCCTCTCTCTCTCTCTCTCTCTCTCTCTCTCTCTCTCTCTCTCTCTCTCTCTCTCTCTCTCTCTCTCTCTCTCTCTCTCTCTCTCTCTCTCTCTGTTGGAGCTTAACGCCCACAGTGACATTAAGATGAACATTCATATCTCTGTTTCACTGTCAGATAAACAGTGATACAGTCCATGCCATTTTCATAATAATATAAAAAAGACACATCCCAGTTGTACAGCGTTCCGCTGTTAGTTTGACATTTATGATGAGGGAGATAGTGTTTATTTCCCTCCCGAGGGACAAGTTTAAACGGCATAATCTTCTATCTACAGCGCATGAAAGCCCCAGATAGTGTGTGACAGTGAATCTGATTTAAACTCTTTGCTTTGGTTTATGTTTTCAACTTTAATCAGATTTTTTCACGAGAACAAAACAAACCAACAACAGAGATGGAATGTCTTTATTCCACCTGGGTGACCCCATAGAACAAATCGTTGTTGTCGGGCAGAAACCTTCCATCTCCATATTTCAACTTTTAAAGTAATTTTGTTTCATAAATGAATAGCCTACTTCATCGTACAAGACTATCGTGCAAGTGAGCTTAGATCGACTATTTTAGCTGCTTCTGAAAAAAGTCTGAAAGTGATTATGTGTGTTTTCGGGGAGTTTTATGAATATTGAACCAATGACAAGTATTAACCCATGCATGAACCGCCAGAGTAAGACATCGTCTATAGCCGACCTTGTCAGCGATTCCGAGCGTTTTCACTAACCTTTGAAAAATCATAGAATATTATTTTTCACAACGATCCATCCACCGATCGCTTTAAAAGACATATCCGTGTCTCGTAGAATCGGGGGGAGAAAGCGTGCCGTCGTGATAATACGTTCCATAGTTATTGGTAGTTTGAATGTTGTTTTCGAAATAGCAAGAGCTTGTGACTAAATTATGACTACATCGGATCCATTCGAACACATGTTAATTTTGTTTCCTTTTCCTGAAAAGTAACAGTTTTGGACGTTCAAGGTTTCTACCCGACAGCAGTGGTGGAAAGTAACTATAAGAACATGTAATTAAGTACAATTTTGAGTTACTTTTACTAGAGTATTTCCAATTTGCTATACTTTTACTTCTACTCCACTACATCTCAGAGGCAAATAGTGTACATTTTATTTTTACAATTATTTGAAACCTTTAGTTACTAGTTACTTTGCAGATATAAATTACTATAGTATATTATAAAACTATTTTATACCTAGGCTATTTGAAAATAGCCGATCTACAAGCTCACAACGCGTTGCGATGTGACACATTGTGAGCTTGTATAGATCGGCTATTTTCAAATATTAGTACTTTTACTTTTGGTACTTTAAGTATATTTTGATGCCAATAGTTTTGTTCTTTTACTCAAGTAACAATTTGAACACAGGCCTTTTACTTACTTTTACTGTAACAGTATTAATATTGTGGTATTGCTACATTTACTTAAAGGGCAAGACCACTTTGGTAGAGGTTTGGGTTGTGTAGTTACCTTGCCATGATGTAACTCCAAAGGTGGGCAAGAAATCAAAAATAATTGCTCCATTGATTAGAAATTGATAATTCAAAATATGCTCCTCATTGACTTACATTGTACGGTAAAACAGCTCTCAAAGTCACTCTTTTAGCACAAAAACGAACACAAACAAAGTTGATTCAGACAATATAGAACATCACCAAACCCAGTACTGTTTTTTTTTTAAATAAAAATGTCAACTTCCTGTTGATTTTGCCATTTTTAATAAGTAGAAAACCCGGACTGGATCGGCGGATCCGGATCCAGATCTTCAAATAGTAAAATCAACAGGAAGTTGAAATTTTTAATAAAAAAACAAACAGTACTGGGTTTGGTGATGCTCTATATTGCCTGAATCAACTTTGTTTGGGTTCATTTACGTGCTAAGAGTGTGACTTTGAGAGCTGTTTTACCGTACAATGTAAGTCAATGAGGAGCATATTTTGAATGATCAATTTCTAATCAATGGAGCAATTATTTTTGATTTCTTGCCCACCTTTGGAGTTACATCATGGCAAGGTAACTACACAACCCCAACCTCTACCAAAGTGGTCTTACCCTTTAAGTAAAATATCTGAGCACTTCTTCCACCACTGCCCGTCAGCGACATAATAAGTCAGTAACACCTGACTCGTGGGACTGCTGTCCTGGGACATCCTCGCTCCTAGCTGTGCCGCTGTCACCCTGTCAGGGTTTATTTACCAATAATGTCTGCCTCACTGTACAGTGTCCCGGTTATAGAAGAGCTACTTTCAAACTAAATCAATAGTTTGACACGGAATATCGATTTAAAAGGATTGCAATAGCTCACAAGCTAATGCAAACAGAGGCAGGACAAACACTCGTTAATATTCACAACAATCAGTCCACTATGAGGGAATACAGGATATGAATGAATGAATGTCTTTATTGTAGACTCATGGTCCATAGAAAAACACAATAAACATTAATAAAAAACAGTCCAAATGAACATGCTAGATAGGGCATTTGTGACAGTTATAAATGCAGGCTTTTAAGCCAATGTCTCCTAAGGTTAGAGGAGTATCTATAGTGCAGATCTTCACAGGGTTACTTTTACTGACAATGATGCTATACACAGACTCATCCAAGCAACACATGCATCTATCTATGCATTAAGTTCTGAAGAACAGCTTGAAAAGTATTGACTCTTGCAACCACAAACATTTCACTCGCCCTGCACCATCTAGGCCTTTTGAGTAACATTCTCATAGCATCATTATAGGCTACTTGACGTTTCTGAAACATTGGTATTATTTACGATACAACTGCATACAACACACACCCTTTCTGTCCATTTCAGACGTTCTCAGTGTTCCTGTCACAATTAACAAACTGACGGACCCTAGTCAAGTTAAAAGAGTTTTAGAAGTGAAAGTGAGGGTAAGTGACGTGGAAGCAGGGTCAGTTAATTAGGATTAGGTGGGAAACAGGCAGGCAGCAGACAGACAGCAGGCATCAGACAGACAGCAGAGCAGTAGACAGACAGCAGAACAGCAGACAGACAGACAGACAGCAGAGCAGCAGACAGACAGCAGACAGGCAGACAGACAGACAGACAGACAGACAGACAGACAGACAGACAGACAGACAGACAGACAGACAGACAGACAGACAGACAGACAGACAGACAGACAGACAGACAGCAGAGCAGGTCAGAGCAAAAAGTAGAAAACTAGAACAGCTAACACTAAGAAACACTATGTTTTCACACTGGCATTAGTTCACTAGGAAACCAGCGAGAGGCATCTTACTGCCACAGAAGGCTGTACAACAAAGCCATCCTAACGATTAACTAATAAGGCGCCCGGGGAGCAGTTTGTGGATTGACACATAGACTGGGCGGACTGTGCGGGTCAAAGCGGTGACCTTCCCATTCCCACATGACCTCTCTACCCACTCAGCTACAGCTGGCCGAAGGGTATCGGCTAAAAAAGCAGGAAATAAGAAATGTGTTTTTCACATTGATTTGACCCTAGTATGAAAATGGGGAAACCGCCGAGGTGTGCAGCTTTTAACTCAGGGGACACCACAGAGTATAAGCAGGCTCGCTATGAGCTACGGAAGTCCATCAAAGCCGCAAAAAGACTGATACTGGAGAGCTGTTATCTGGATAACAACACGTATGTGGTGGAAGAAGTATTCAGATATATTACTTAAAGGGATACTCCACTTTCAAATAAAATAAACATTTAAAAAATATATTAAAAAAAAATGAAAAAAGTAATGGAAAAATCACGGCCCCCTCACGCATTAGAGTGTCCTACTAATGTGTGAGGGGGCCGTGATTTTGCCATAACTTCTTTCATTTTTTTTTAATATATTTTTTTAATGTTTATTTTATTTGAAAGTGAAATATCCCTTTAAGTAAACATTGGGTCCAAACAATAATCGAAAAACCATGAATAAAAAACTTTAAAAAGGTACAATACATTAAAATATACAATACACAACACAATAATCCCTTTACTCATACACCAGGAGCTTTCTGTTGCTCCAAAATTGACAAGCAGGCATGTAGCATACACAAAGTTCCTCTGTTACAGTGTTGATTTAGACAGCACATTTCTATTTAGGTCATATTTTAGTCATCTGAAATGTTTTAGTTTTTTTTGTTTCATCATAACATTTCAGTTGACTAAATCAACAGTTGATTTAGTTGACTAAAATGTATTGTGGCGGTGCCTTGATGGCGTCGTAATGGCTGATTTTACACTTGGTTGCATGCTGAAAATAGCCGATCGACAAGCTCACAACGTGTCGCAATGCAACGCGTTGTGAGCTTATAGATCGGCTATTTTCAGACACCCGAGCGCAACCAAACATAAAATGACGTGTCTTTTAGTTCTACTGGATCTCTCCTCCACTAGTCCCTCCCTAACATTTTAGTCTAGTTTTAATTTGATTACGGAATTGTCATATTATTTATATATTTTAGTTTTAGTCATCATAGCTTAGTTTTTATTTATTTTTCATTTTGTTTTCGCCAGTGAAAAAAAGCTAGTCGACGAACATTTTTCGTCATAGTTTTAGTCGACGAAATCAACACTGCTCTGTTAGTGCCATCAGTAAACCATGTCCATAACTAATGATAACTTGGTATGTCTTATACACCAGTGGTTCTCAACCTTTTCAGGCTGCAACCCCTCAAAATAATCAAATTTGAACTGGGGACCCCCTCACTTGTTTGACTCGGTTCCACAGATAAATATTGTGAAACTAGCAGATCTACAAGCTCACAACGTGTCGCGCCTGCGACCCGTTGTGAGCTTGTAGATCGGCTATTTTCAGCATGCGACCGAGTGTAAAATCAGCCATTACGACGACATCAAGGCACCGCCAAAATACATTTTAGTCGACTAAATCAACTGTAGATTTAGTCGACTATAATCTTATGATATTTAGTCGACTAAAACTAGACTAACAGTAAAACATTTCAGATGTCTAAAATATGACTAAAACTAAATGGGATTTGATTCAAAAGACTATGACTAAAACTGAATCCAGAGTTGCTGTCAAAAGCAACACTAGTGGAGACTCTACCCTGCCCATGAAGAGGAACCAGACCGCTCACATGTCCAGATGTTCTGAGTAGGGACACAGGACTGACAGGGAATGAACTTGGTGTGGCAATGAGCAACAGAGACCAGTGGAAGCAGCTTGTGTCGCTGATCTCGAGGGCACTCGAATGATGACGATGTTTACCTATTGTTATGACATGCCTGAGATATGGACGCTAGGGTTTATGTGGGGTTTCAATGGATGATACATGCATTCACCCCTACAGTGAAGTCAGACGTAACTTTTCTTAACAGATGATGAAATATTTGCAAGAGTGATGAATTCAAACGTTCCAACACACTGTTGATATAGCGGTGCTATTTCACTTCATTAAAATGTGGAGTTTTCTCTGTGTGTGTGTGTGTGTGTGTGTGTGTGTGAGTGGGTGTCAAGGATCAAACAATGCTTCGTCGTCTCATCCAATTCACTCTGCTTCTGATATGTTTGTTTATCTGTTTTAGCCTACTTTGCACAAACAGCTGTAAATAACTTTAATGTCTCTATGCTGTTGCTTTCACTACAATGCATCAACCTCACTGAGACAAATTCCGCTTTATGTGTGCAAACATATCTGGCAATACATTTTCTGACTGATTCTGATTTGGACAACTAGCTCAGCATAATTCTTTGCTTGAACACCCCCGTTTGCTGTACTGTACTGTACTGTACTGTACTGTACTGTACTGTACTGTACTGTACTGTACTGTACTGTACTTTCAATCTTTTGAAAATAGCAGATGTGTCGCAATTGCATTGTGAGCTTTTTTTCAAATTCCCAAAATGTATGTATATATAAATACATGTATATACAAAGTAACTAGTAACTAAAGTTTTCAAATAATTGTAGTGGAGTAAAAGTACAATATGTGCCTTTGAGATGTAGTGGTAAAAGTATTGGAATTCGGAAATACTCAAGTAAAGTATAAATACCTCAAAATTGTACTTATAAGTACAGTACTAAATGTACTTAGTTACTTTCCACCACTGACTGTGCCTCATTTAATGCATGGGTCATTTCAGAACGTTCAGTGTTCAACAGACATTTATACAGGGTTACCTTATACACGGGTTTGAATTATATACCTCATGTTTTGACTCACTTTCATCTCTTCATAAATACCAGTATGATGCATAAACAATAAATATAAACACTTTAACTTGGTAGGAGGCTACGGGGTCCAGCTGGGATATCGGCCAAGTATTTCCAAATGCACAATTAAAATAATCCAAACGGGTCAAACAAAAAGGTCTTACTTTTATAAGTGTTCTTGTCTTTATTTTTTTCCCGTCAGAGAACTCCTTTGATTGTGTCCTTAAAGTCAGGTTCAGGGAGGATGTCTCTTTCAATTGACATCAGCATCAGGCAGTTCAGCGATGCATAGTCGATCTAAGTCTATTCGTCGCCATGGAAAGCTTTGAAAAAAGACCCTCTCCGCTTGCGTTGGTCGCTGCCAATGCCAGGAATAATATGTGAACAGGGGTGTCACTTTGAGGTCCCAGGGGATGGCAAATTGCCACCCCTGTTCCCATTTAACCTCTACTTAATGGTATTCTGCGCTGAGTGCGTCTCAATCCATGCCCATCCATCTGCATGTTATAGACTTGTGTAGTGAAATAGTAAATATAATTTGCTCTCCCACCACAACCCAAAGTCTAAATGTCACAGCAGACAGTATAGATGGTTGTTTTAACCATTCCTGTGGCGCCAACGTGAACCTTGACATAATGGTGTCTGTCTCTGGGATGTGGGTTAAGTGCTGAGGTGTAGTTTACAGTCTCCCCTAGCGGGGTGGCTAGCAGGGATGAGGTCAACAACGCAATGAATCTTTTAGTCTTTGTCCTCTAGATTATCTGGATGACCTCTCTCTCTCTCAAGGACAATCTAGCTGAGCTGTTTGTCTGTTCAGAAAGGAAACGGAAAACAAACCGTCCAAGGTTTCATCTCTGCTTCCAGCACAAATCACTCTGTTAGATAGATATACTGCAAAGCCCACGGCTTGCAGCGTTTTGCCATTTCGTTGCTGTCAGGTGGAAACCTTGTATGTCAAAAAAAAAACTTACTTTAGAGCAGTGGTTTTCAACCCGTTTCATATCAAGGTCCATTCATTATTGGGCATTTGAGCCACGGAACCACCGTTTGATGAGATTTTGCCTCTCAGACCCAAGACTTAGCATATTTTTTTATCGTTGGATAAGATTTTGTCCACAATTCCATCCATGCTGTATTGATGTTGGTTCCATTAGGAGAGATAACAGGCAAACGTTGATCAAAATAACATTTCTTCTACATCCTCTATTTGTGTACACTTCTTGTAAATTAAGTAATGCAGATGTTTTAACAATAATTTAACTCTTGAGAGCTTTAACTCTTTTACGTTAAAGAGTTAAAGATCTATAAAGGGTCCATTTGGTCACCAACTCTCCATCAATTAGCTGGGGACCACATGGAACCCCCTCAAGGACCACTGGTTGAGAACCAATGCTTTACAGGAACTGGAACAAATAATCTGTGTTCCAATTAATCCAATGCATTTGTCATTATTTGGTATTAACCACAGGCTGTGGTTAATACTTTTCCTTGGTCAAATATTTATCAACAGTCACACTTTAACAATGTTTCTAAGAGCAACAATGGCAGATCTACAAGCTAACGCGTTGCGTTGTAGATCTGTTATCTTCATTACATTTGTGTGACACTTTTGCACGATGAAGTAAGGCATTCATTTACATAGAAATGAGGGAAATAAGCATAAAAAGATGAAATATGGAGATACAAGGTTTCTCTCCGCAGTAGATATGTGAGGTCCTGACTGGCTTGCTGAACGCAGCACAAGAAGGAAGGGCTACTCTACCCAGAAATGCCAAGTTCATGATAAAGGGATCGTGATAAGCAAAGAGATATTGCTCTCTGACACGATAAGAGCAGCCTATGAGCCATGTAGTCAGACACACAGTGGAAAATAGCCGGTCGCCCACTGCAGGAAGAAATGCCTCAGATTTGATCACAAACAATGTTGGTGCATTTTTGGCAAAACCCCAAAATGGATGTATTGTATCGTTCCTATCAGCCCTATAGTGTCCCTACTATAATATACTGGGGAGAGCATTCGGTGAGAATAGCAGATCGACAAGATCAAGTTGTGAGCTTGTAGATTGGCTAATTCCGCAGAGGAGATTTGGTGTAGAGGGAAATGTTTGCGGACCTAGTATAGAGCCCTGCCTGGGGAACCCCGGTCTACTAAGTATATAGGGTTAAAGTGGTTAAAATGTGTGTGTGTGTGTGTGTGTGTGTGTGTGTGTGTGTGTGTGTGTGTGTGTGTGTGTGTGTGTGTGTGTGTGTGTGTGTGTGTGTGTGTGTGTGTGTGTGTGTGTGATATTTACTGTACATGCTGAATGTAAACACTAATTGATGGTGACGTTGCAGTACTGCATACTTAATTCACTAATTAAGTGAATTAATTGTGATGAAAAACTCGCTTTGGCGGAGACTGTGGTTCGTAGGAACATATGTTTTGACTCAATGCATATTGTTCATTGAATATAACTTACATGTTGTAATTAATAATTCATTTGGTTGTTATTTTTGCCTTCAGATCAAATTTCTCAAGATGGAGATGGAGAAAAAGACTAAAATCATCAAAGACTTACAGCAAGAGGTAAGATTGACACATTTAAAACAGCATAATGCTACTACTATTAGTACAATTCAGTTCAATGTTATTATAGTGCCGAATCACATCAGGTTGTCTCAAGTGTAAATGTTCTGTTTTTGCATTGCACACTATTATGGTACTTACGGTTCAGCCACTCTATTAGTGTGTTTACGGTACCTGCCTGCTTGTATTGCTCAATGCGTGGGCTCTTCTAGTCAGTCTATGAATGGCAGTGGCCAGATTGTTGTTATTTTGCCTGAAGTTCAACTCAGTACTTGAGTAGGGGAGAACGGGGTGATGAACCTCTGGGTAAGTTGAACCACCCCCTGTATCTTTAAAACTATACACATGAGTTGTCATGTGACCTTAAAATCAGGACACACCCATCATTTCCACATGGCTGTGAAGTTGAGAGACACATGGGCAAAGTGATAAGCATATTTCTACACAAAAAAGTGTTTTTTGCTGGTCAAAGTAATTTTTTTACTTTTCTGGTATAATGATTTTTATTTTAAAGCAAATATACCCAGGTTGAAACTTATATATCATGCATGTTGGTGATATTCCAATGTATAAAACCATGTGAATCATTTAGCTAAAGATTAGCCTGAAGCATTAAGCTAGCCAGGTTAGGTCAAAATGGTGGCCATGGGGCAAGATGAACCAAATGCCTTGGGGTAAATTGAACCAATTATCCTAATATTAATCACCATTCATATTTTTTATTATGTCTTTGCTTCTCAAATTATGCTGTATGACCTTTCATTTGGATGAATACACTAATTTAAGAGAAATCTTCAATATTGTATTAACAATTGCAAATATTAAAAGGTTCTGAATAACACATATTATTTAATTGGTTTAAATACCATTAAGAAAATAAATAAGACTATTTGCAAAAGGGAAATGTGTTATTAAATTATTGTTGATACGTGAATACATTATTTGTTCAAGTTTAAACTTGAAAATGCAAAATATCACATGGGTAAATGTACCCCTTGACTAGGATCAACTTACCCCTTACCTGGGTCAAGTTGAACCACATGACCACTTTTTTTAGAACCCATATTTTTACAACCATTTGTCATAGATGCACACTCATTATTTCAATTGATGGAAGACATCTTGAAGTTTTAGTAGATGTTTAGATTTTACTTCCATCTCATTTTTCCTTGCCTAGAGGTCAACATAAGTAAAAAGTGGTTCATCTTACCCCGTTCTACCCCTACTTTGTATCTATCTATACATTTGGGAAATCTCCCAGCTTCCGACGCCACACTGATTTCATTGTTTCGGGATAAACACAACAACATATCACATGTCACCACAACACTAGCCACAACGTGCGCCATGAATTTACGGGTGGCGTAGGCTACTTTTCATTGCTCACTACACATTTGCCTCCTCGGAGCATAATTAATTCAACTAACCACATTAGCGACCACACCGGACGGGGAAACACTTTAGCACCGTTTACCGTGAGCACACCCGATGTTTGAAAATGAATGTTTGTAAAGTCTTTAATTGTGTATGCATTGTTCAAATATTAGATTCTATATTTCATTTGTACAGTGGACTGGGAAATGCAAAACAAAATTACATTTCACAAAGACAAAGCAAAAAAAACATGTGGATTTGATGTCTTAACCCATTCAAACCGGGAAAGTATCTGTGTCAGTTTATACTTTGGCTATTCAAAAATAGCATATATACAAGCTCATGAGCTTGTGGATCTGCTATTTTTGAAAAATCGTGAAAAGTTGTGCAAATATTTGAATTTATTAAAAAAATTAAGCGAACATTTGTAACTCAAATCTTTGCTTCTGGGGGGCCCTGTAACAACATATTTTGAGATGGGGGTCTGCGGCCAAATAAATATGATGTTGGGGGTCCTTGACATGAAAAGGTTTGAGAACCACTGATATAGCAACATAGGTTTTTCAGAAAACTGCTAGGATTTAGAAGTTGTTTGTAGAATCGGCCTCAGGTCTTAATGGGTTAACACATCCACGCTCTCATTCTGGAAGTTGTGTAATCACAGCCTGATCTCCAGAGAATACCGTAACATTGCACGGAACGAGTGCACTTCATTCCGTGGATAGTCGCCTCGGAACTCCCAAATTGCGTGCATATGTACGGCGAGTCCCACGGTGGGCGTAACCAGTCGCAACACGGAAAAACCCGGAAGCAGAGCAGTCCGCACAATAAAATTTACGATTCTGTGCCTATCGGTACATAACTCAAACGGCGCTGAGTAGGCACAGGCGAATGTCACACCGTTCAGGACGGCAACTCGGTCGCCTTAGCTCCCTCGGTGGTCCTTCACGGGGTGACAATTCGCCTGTGACTGCGCGCCTCCGAAATGGTTTTGTCACAAAGGCAGCGCCGTACCATATGCACGCAATTCGGGAGTTCCGAGGCGGCTATCCACGGAATGAAGTGCACTCGTTCCGTGCAATGTTACGGTAATCTCTGGAGATCGGGTTGGTAATCAGCAGTGCATCTGCCTTCAAAGGGCATAATTGGTCACGTGAACCAGAGACGAATCTGAGTAGGTCTACAGAATTTGGGCATATAAAATATTTTTAAAATAAAATCATATACAAATGCTCAGGGTACCACTGAAAGAAATATGTAGTCAAAATAATTCTTGAAAATAGATAATAAAAACTAAAAACATGTATTGTATTCAGGCCTGGAATTTCGTCATTTTAGGGGCAAGGCCACGAGGCCTTTGGTGTTGTAATTTTTTGGAGGGCACAAAGGCCAAATGCCAGGGCAGGAAGGCCATCCAAAAAATTAAAGTCCAAAAATGATTTTTAAGTCCACGGAAATAATGAATTTAACTTGAAGGTTAAGGATGATTGTATTTTAATATATCATACGAATAGTATAACTATCTGTGAAATATAACCCATTTATTTCACAAAATAATGTGTTGGCAAATGACCAATATTTAGTTATATAGGTCTCAATATGTCACATTCAGCCCTGGACTTCACTGACTGAAGTAGGGGTCACATTAATCACATTAGATTCACAGATTAGAGATTTTATGTATTTTCCCCACAAGTTATTTTCATTCAAATGAAATGTGATTGAACTTGCACTAATAATGACTTTAGTTGATTTTTCACTCTTTAAAATATAGTATTTCTTAATTATTAATAATTACAGCTTGTAGATTGGCTATTTTCACAATTTTAAATTGTTTTTAAATAATAATAAAAAAGGAAAGATTTCCACCCGACAGCGATAATATATAGCCAATATATGGTTTTGTATCAGTATATGAGTCAGTTTTGGCAGATTTCATTCTAATTGGCTACTATGCCGCCTGCATATGAATTTCATGGGCCTGGGTAGGTCACCCTGGCTTGGCGGAGATATGCCCTGTTGCGCACACTCGCACAGCAATACAACAGCAGGTGAAAGCAATTCACTTAAACGAGGGCTGTGTTGCGCACCAAAAAACGGACTAAAACTGTCACATTCTAGCTGCTGAAATAAACTTCCCATTTAGATCATTGTTGACAAACGAACAGAACATGGATGTGGTTTGCAAAAGGATTATTTATTTCTTGTCCATCAGAGCGGTGAGGTCACTCTTTTGTATGATATTGATAGCCTAAACTTTTAATTTGTTTGCAGTTTTGGGAATTTCGCTGTATTTTATCAGATGTATTCATCTATATTTTGCTGTTGAAAAAAAACATCGGGGCACATCGGACTGTAGGACTACGGAATCCTCTCTCTCTGTCAGGCTAGAAATCAAACCTACCATTGATTAGTTCAACAGGCTGCGTTAGATTTATCTCCTGTTTGGCCCGGTAATGCTTTTGTGTCTATTACACTGTGGCCGTGAAGGCATGTCATTATTCGAGGGGCACACGGCCAATGAGAGGGGCAACGACGGCCATGGCTGTCGTGGCCGCCGTGAAATTCCTGCCCTGATTGTATTATGTATTGCATTATTTTGTATTAAGTCCAAATGAAACTAACTTATAAGGATACGTTTTACACAATGTTATAATTTTACACACTTTGTATTTAGTCTCTGATGAGTGGAAACCTCATATCGAGTACTGGAGTGCAAAGGGGCGTAAGTGACATTTTTGCTGAAAATGACTTTTTTATATCATTTTAAAGGTCTCCTGAGCTCTATCAGATGGTAAAAGAATATTTGTATTACAATTATTACTTTTTGAAATAAAGCCTGAAAACATGAAGGCGTATGTTGCGGAGGCTCCCCTTGTACAGGGGCCTCCCCTAATATCAATATACGGATGATAAATTAAACGGCTATGCTCTAGGGTGGTCCTTATATGGCGAGTACAACCTGACGCTATATAAGGCTGAATCGATGCCGGATAAGCGAGTTCAGAGATATTTCAGTTCAGTAGCTATAATTGTAATTGATGAAGAAGGAGTTGATCCATTCTACCTACAGGTAACCGGCCTTACAAACCATTTACCCAACCATCTAACTAGTTTACCAGCATCGATTACTTGAGCTCCCCCATAGACCTCCACGAGGATACCGTTCTGATCGACGGCGCCCAGGGCAATCTGCTACTAGCTACTCCACTACTCCTTGACCAAACTACCATGGGAGTCAATAGTTCTACTACGCTATTGGACGTAAAGAAATGTCCCCTCGGGGTCCAGGATCGCCTACTTAGGCTAGAACGGAAGGTAGATACCTTGATCCAGGTTATCTCCTCCGTCGTACCCACCCTCCAGGTGACAAAACTCCAGGGGACAAACTCACAGGAGGACACAAGTCTCCAACTGATCTCTACACAACAGGAGACCCAGCAGCTCACTGCTGAGCACGATGAAGACATTAACATGCAGATAACTACAACAGAGCACCTGAAAGTGGAAGAGGAAATGCAGGATGTTCACCTGGAGAACTTGATGCTTCATTTCTGTCAACTCACACTGGACCCAGACACAGCAAGCAGACACCTCGCTCTGTCTGAGAACAACAGAAGGGTGACACATGTGCAAGAAAAGCAGGCGTATCCTAATAATACATGCAGATTTAACTACTGGTCACAAATTATGTGTAGAGAGGGTCTCACTGGACGCTGTTACTGGGAGGTAGAGTGGACTCTAAAGGTTTCTATAGCAGTTTCATACCAGAGCATACCACGTCGAGGCTACTCTGATATCATTTTGCTTGGAGTCAACGACAAGTCCTGGAGTCTGGATTGTTACAGGGCTCATAAAGACCTCCAAGTTAACAGATACACTGTCCGTCACAATAACAACAAAACAGAACTCCCTGTCATTCCCTCTGGCTCCAACAGAGTAGGGGTGTATCTGGACTGGCCTGCTGGCAAACTATCCTTCTACTGCGTCTCCTCTGACACGCGGATACACCTGTACACCTACTACCACTGTACATTCACGGAACCCCTCCACTGTGCAATCTGGTGCTGGACAGTTGACTCCTCAGTGTCTATATGCCAGGACATGCAGTAGCCTCCTGTGTCCTGGAGGAATATACACTACTGCTGAAGAAACCCCCTTCTGTGGAAGAATAGAAGAACATAAACCTAGGCTGCACCACATATGAAGACCTACTGGAGGCCACAGTGAAGTTAGAACACGAGGCGGCCACAAGCCGGTCAGAGCACGAGGCGGCCAAAGATGCCGATACATATCGGAGAGCCGAGCTAACACTCCTACAGCAAGTCCAACTAGACAGTTTCCCTGAGGAACTAGCAATCCGCATGGCAGGGAAGGATATAACGGCGTACAACGCGGGGAAAGGGAGACTAAACACCCTCAGTCCTGAGTACGATGAAGATAGCAAATTAATAACAGTAGGCGGTCGACTCCGCCGATGCGAAAAGTCGAGATGAGAAACACCCAATTATCCTAGACCCTTCACACATAATCACTAAACTACTCATCCAGCGGTACGATAAGCAGTTAATGCATTCCGGTCCAGAACGTGTCTTTGGAAGTGCCGGAAGTACTGGATACTAAGGGGAAGAGAAGCAGTGAAGAAATGCCAACGTGACTGTGCGGACTGCAGGAGGTGGAGAGGACAACCACATATACCACGGACGGCCGACCTTTCAGCCTCCAGCCTTAGAGTCAACAAACCCGCATAAGGAACTAACAAAAGCCACGCGGATACCGTTCTGATCGATGGCGCCCAGGGCAGTCTGCTACCAGCTATCCACCCATACGAACAGTCCTTACAAAACTTGTTCGATACGAACAGTCCTTACAAACTAGTTCATCCCAACAGCGTAAGTGCACTTGGCGCTCCAATGGCGCCAAACTTTACTAACTGAATGCTAACGTACAAAGAGAGACTTCAACAGTGCTAAGAGTCACATGTTGAGATTAACTGGGTGATGGTGTGGTGGTCTAATGGTCTGAATTTCAGTATGGAGTACTTTGAAATAATAAAGGTCAAACTACAGAAGAACAATTCAAAAGCACTAAAAGACAAATCCGGGGTAGAACAATAAAGTTACTTGATGCAGCTTTAAATAATAACGTATTTCAACTTTACTAGCTGAAGGCTAACATACTAAAAAACGCTTCAAAACTACTAAGAGACATCTGCCGATAGTGACTTGATCAGATTCCCAGCAGAGACATTCCATGTTCAAGTCCCAGTCCTCCTAAAGTTCAATGCTGGAGTATTTCAACTTAAATAACTGAAGGCTAACATACAAAAGAATGCTTCAACAGTACTAAGAGAGTGACTGAGTGATGGTGTAGTGGTGTAATGATCAAATCAAATCAAATCAAATCAAATCAAATCAAATCAAATCAAATCAAATCATTTATATAGCACATTTAACATGACCCGGGGCCTATTACACGAAAGGGGAATTAAATAAGCCTGGATTTACTTCAAATCCAGGTTTGACAAAGTCTGGTCCGTACAGCCTGGTTTATTCCGTTCCATGAACGCCAAGCCAGGCTGAAAAGGAGCGACTTTGTCGAGCTAGACCTTGTCAAGCCAGGCTGTGTCGAGCCAGGATGGTAAAGCCAGGCTTCACGTATTCCTGTAAAAGACCATGAAAGTCGATAGCAGAATTCTTGAACTTGACCAATCATGGAGCCCAAAACCACAGCGGCGTTCTTCTCTGTGGCTGAACAGCAGCACTGCAGCAGCTCATGGAATTATATGAGGAAGTAAAATGTATAATAAGCAAGAAAGGAAACACGGCCGCAATAAATAGATCCAGGGAGAAACTGCACAGGCTAACTGCACAGCTAAATTGCCTTGGTAACTAAAATAGGATTGTGTCCATTTTCTTTCGTGAAATCTAGTATTAATACAAAGAAGAAGGTTGTCGTTATTGACTTATCGAAACTTTACATATAGAGCTGTGACCTGACTTTGTTCAGGTAGAACATCATAGCAGCATCATTCTGCACTTCTTCTGCTGACTTGGATGAACATGTCATTGATATAATAGTCAGGGGATATTAGCAGAAAGATTTCCAATCTTGGAATAAATTCCTTACCAAAAAAAAAAAATCTTCACCAATGTGTTTGTAAAGGTGTCTAGTAACACATCTCACAAAGACTGAAATTCAGTTTCCCTAGGAGAATTTTTGACAGCTGTTGAAAGTTGGGGTACCCACCATTTCCCTGCATTTCCATGCAGGGCAAAAAATATATAATTTTAATTCTGTTTGAAGTAGCATGTGAGGGGTCAAACCAGGGTGTTTTTATGATTCTGAATCCATTGCAAGCATTTGTTTTGCACCAAAACCACTCCTTGGGCTAAAAACGGCCATAGCCATCCTTGTCCAGGTATACTTTTTGTGTAAAAAGCCCATTGAGATTGGGCTGTTTTTACCCCAACTTTCAGCAGCTGTCAAAAATTCTCCTAGGGAAACAGAATTTCAGTCTTTGTGAGATGTGTTACTAGACACCTTTACAAACACATTGGTGAAGATTTGTTTTGGTAAGGAATTTATTCAAAGATTGGAAATCTTTCTGCTAATATCCCCTGACTATAATTGGTGTTTTTCCATTATTTCAACCCATAGTGTTTACTTAAAATCCCCTGCAGGGACTTTATAATATTGATACAGTAGAGTTATGTGACTGGGCCATGGTTGAATAATTACACTGGCTGATTCTTTGCAGTCTGTGTGATTAGAAAGAATAGTTGTGGGTTTTTCTAATTAGTAAGCAGGCCAAATAAAGAACAACTGCTGGCTCACTGCTACTGATGCTACAGTCTTATAGGTGGAGGCCAGATGCCTTGGAGCCACGCACCAATTAATTCAAATAAGAGAAGATTAAATCTGATGGTTGAAATCCATGCATGCAATGATGCACAATAGGGACGCAGAACAGTGTAGTATTTATTTGAATACAGGGATGTTTGTTTGAATCTCAGTATGATTACAACGTACTGTATCAAGGCGCTTTGCAATGTGCATTACATTCACCCATACGTTCACGCGCCAACAGTGGAGGAAACCATGCAAGGCACCAAGCTGCTCATAGGGAGCAATTAGGGGTTCAGCATTTTGCTCAAGGACACTTCTACACTAACTCTGGGGGAGCCCGGGATCGAACTGGGATTCTTCCGGTTCCCAAGTGTGCCGCACGTACCTCCTGAGCCACTGCCGCCCCATGCGCCTTAAATGCATTGTAGCCAGTGGTGTAAAGTAACTAAGTACATTTACTCAAGTACAATTTTTACTTTACTGGAGCATTTCCAATTGTCGGTACTTTTACTTCTACTCCATTACATCTCAGGGACAAATATTGTCATTTTTTGGGGTATTTCTACAGTGCAGTATTAATACTTTTACTTAAGTAAAAAATTAGAGCACTTTTCCACCACTGATACTAGCCTGCATTCACGTTCTCTAATCGATGTGTTTCAGCATTCTTTATGCAAAACACGAGCCCTGAGTCCCATGGGGAGCTGAGGAAACATGAGTGACACGGTTAATTCCGTTCATCTCAATGAGGGCAAACTGGTGCAAACTGTGAGTTATTGGTTTGCTGCTATGTGGATAATTGTGTTCATCTCAATCAGGGCTTCGCCTCTTCGGTGCAAACTGTAAGTTATTGGTTTGCTTGTGCATGCTTCCATTCTGCAGGGAATACTCAAGAGGCTAAGCCACTTCACAAATCAATGCAATGCTCTCTCTGCAGAGGGAAGTTATTAGTGCTGTACTGTACAGCCGGTCGGTTTAACCAACTGAACCCTATAGCTTCCCTATTCTGGGCTTCTCATAATAAGCAAACGTTGGGCAAAGATAGGTGAACATTCAGGGCAAACCTCAGAACTACACAGAACTGCTGAGTTCTGTGGTTCTGCTGAGTTTTGTCGTGAGCTTATACTGTAGATCTGCTGTTTTTTAGAGGTAATGCAGAGAGGGGAAAATGAGGGGGGCCTATGATAGATCCCTGGGGGATGTCGTGCAAGCCCCCACTGGCCAGTGAGGCGTCTAACTATTTATGTCTATATTGTAGATCAGTGGTTCTCAACCTGTGGGTCACGGGGGTCCCCACATGATTCTTTTTTTTTGAGGGGGGGGTCCCCAGATGACAGTGAAGTGATAACGAAGCCCTTTTTAATACCAAAAAAAGAAAGACAAGAAAACAGACCATTACTGCATCAGAAGTAATCAAAAACTATACTATAAAACTGGTCAGGCATTGGCCAAATTGTCAAATGATATAAGAAAGAGGCTAACATTTTGAAAATAACCGATCTACAAGCTCACAACGCCTCGCAGCGCGAGGCGTTGTGAGCTTTTAGATCTGCTATTTTCACAATATTCTTCTGTGGAACCGAGTCAAACTAAATGTAATGCCTCAACTCCTACAATTCCAAGTGCTTTGTCAGGGTGGGAGTTCAAATATGATTATTTTGGGAGAACCGTTGTTGTAGATTATCTCACTATCTAATGGGCTGACTGTTATGAAACATGATGAGTGCATTTATGCTCATCGAAGGATGGACTCTCAGGCCAAAATTATACAAAAATATATCTCGTAATTTGTTTCTTCTGATGTTGGGAACCCCATGGCCTTTCCTAAAGGGCTACAATTTGACCGTCATTTCCATTTGTTATCTGTTTTAAAGGGAAGGCAATTTATTTTTTTATTGCGCATTTCAATAACAAGGCAATTCAAAGAAGACAATGAGATTAAAGTGCAAAAGAAATGATTAGAATAAACTCAATAAAAGGCATCAGCAAACAACTTTTTTTCCGTTTTCCTTTGACTTAAAATAACAGAGTAGTAGCAGACTACTGCTATGCTTTGACCAGTGGTGGAGTACATTTACTTAAGTACTGTACTTAAGTAACATGTTTAGGTATTTGTACTTTACTTGAACATTTCAAATTTCCAATACTTTTACTTTTACTCCACTACATATCGGATCCAAATATTATACTTTTACTCCACTACATTTATTTGAAATATTTAGTTACTAGTTACTACAAACCTACATTAACCACTTCAGCTCTGTACACATTTCGGCCATTTGAAAATAGCAGATCTACAAGCTCACAATGCGTCGCATCGCGACGCATTGTGAGCTTTGTATGCATTGTATACATTTGTATGCATTGTATACATTTGAAAACTTTGTGAAATGGGACATTCTGCATAATGAGTACTTTTTACTTTTGGTACTTTAAGTACATTTTGATACCAATACTTTAGTACTTTTACTCAAGTACATTTTGAATTCTGGACTTTTACTTGTGAGTATTTATATATTGCAGTATTGATACTTTTACTTGAGTAAAACAAAATGTACTTTTTTCCACCACTGACTGTAGTTGAGTCTACTGACGATAAATGCAATAATGCATGGACAAGTTTTTCCAAATCCTGCTTAGACATAAGTCCTTTAATCCTTGGTCTATTCTTAAGGTGACAGTAGGCTCACTAGGCTGACTTTGTAACTGTCTTAATGTGGATATTAAAATTCCGGTCTGTAGTCCAGGACCACACCAAAGTTTCCTGCTTGGCTTGTGTTTTTGTTTTTTTAATTACCGATTAAAGCTGAGCACTGACTTTTAATCGCTCTTCCTTTGGCTCTAAAAACAGTTACTTCAATGTTGTCTTTGTTTAATTGAAGAAAGTTCTGGCGCTGGCACATCCAATCGTTCAATTGTTCAGTGCGTTTGCAGTGCTTGCATTGGACCTCGGTCCCCTGGGGATACGGTTATGTAAATATGTGTGTCATCTGCATAATTATGGTACTGGAACATATTTAGTTGTTTTCCATAATGTGAGCCAGTGTGGAAGCGTGTAGATGTAGAACAGAAGACATCCCAGCATGGAGCCTTGCTGAACTCTGCATGTCGTTCTGTTCACTCATATGTGTAATTACATATAGACACAAGAAGAAGTCCCTTCATTTTAGCACTGTGCCATTTTCCCAGTCGGTCTAATGTTGTTGTAGACTGGGTTGAATGCAGTGGTGTAACTAAGTAGGCCTACATTTACTCAAGTAATGTACCTAAGTACAATTTGGAGGTAGTTTTACTTCAGTGGAGTATTGCCAATTTTCAATAATTTTACTTCTACTCCACTACATCTCTGAGGAAAATATATATTTCTTTACTCCACTACAATTATTTGAAAACTTTAGTTACTTGTTACTTTGCAGATATAAATTATTATATTATTAAACATACATTAACCACTTCAGCCCTATTTTATACATGGGCTATTTGAAAATAGCCGATCTACAAGCTTGCGACACGTTGTGAGCTTGTAGATTGTAAACATTTTAGTACTTTTACTTTTCGTACTTTAAGTATGTTTTGATGCCAATACTTTTGTACATTTTGAACACAGGCATTTTACTTGTAACAGAATATTTCAACCAAACTGATACTTTTACTCAAGTAAAACATTTTGTACTTTTTTTCCACCGCTGGTTGAATGCAGCACTGTGATCTATATAGAAAGACTGTAATTCTGCCACTGTCTGTGTTTAAGATGTCATTGAAGATTGCAATAATAGCAGTCTCAGTGCTGTGGCCACTGGAAGCCAGCAAAACAGTTGTTTAGTGCTAAAGCAGTAGTTCTCAAACTTTTTTGTGCCAAGGACCCCCAAATTCCTATATATTTGACCGCGGACTCCCCTCTGAGAATGTTTTGTGCCAGGGACCCCCAGAAGAGAAGATTTGTGTTAAAAATGTCAAAATCATTCAAGATTTTTCAAACACTTTGAAGATTTGAAAAAAATAGCAGAAGTACAGGCTCGCTATTTGGTCACAGTACTTTGAAAATTCGGTTTCAGAGATATTTTTATATCTTGGGTCCAATTACTATATTCCCTAAGGCGAGTGTCTGTACTATCAACCTAAGATCGGAGTATTTCCCTCTAACTAGAGGGACAAGACAGGGAGGCCCCTATTTTATTTGCAATTTCCATTGAACCGTTATCCGTTGCTTTGAGGACCTCACAACTTTTCCAGGGTATAATGCGTGGCGGTGCGGAGTACAGTTCTTTGTATGCCGATGACCTATTGCTGTACTTATCTGACCCTGTGTCTGCTGTCCCCCATGTACTTTCCATTCTTCGAGATTTTGGTAGCTTCTCTGGATACAAATTGAGCTGTCAAAAAAGTGAAATCTACCCAATTAATGATTTGCCTAAACATATCACTCAGGCGGAGCTGCCATTTCATGTTTCGGATTCGGGTTTCAAATATGTGGGTATACAGGTTGTCAGCTTGTTTTCCTCTTTGTTTTCTGCCAATTTCAACCCCTTACTGGATAAGGTAAAATTAGACCTCCAGAGATGGGATAGCTTATCTCTATCCTTGGTGGGTAGAATTCAATCTGTTAAAATGACCATACTCCCGAAAATGTAGTCCATTATTTTTGCCAAATCTTTCTTCAAGTCCTTAACCCTTGCATTGTGTTAGAAAACTGCATCCACTTGTGGTGTTAGCGGGTCAAATTTGACCCGTGATTTAACTCAGCCCTAAAAACTCTGTTATGCATTAATATCCATGTAAACACTTTTAAAAATATTATGTTGGGTTAGGGTTAGGGTTTCATCTTTCAATATATCTCGTTTTCAATTATAAAAATGTTAAAATTCACTCATTATATTTCCTAAAATGAAGACAATGGATAATGATGTTATCTAGCTATCCTCCTATAATTTCACAAACCTCTGTAGTAGTGTAGTGCGTGGTGCATGGTGTCATGGTGAGGCTGCCCGGTTCTCCTCAGTGGCTGGAGCAATTGCTCTCAATTTGCACACAGCCATTGCCCATTACCATCTGAACGCAACTGCGAAGCCCGTTTCTCAATTTCATCAAATCTCAGCTGTTTATTAGCGTTTAAAAAAAGAAACGGGAGATCAAACTGCGCATGCGTCGAATCCACACACCCACTCCGTTAGTTGGTGCCGCCTGCCTCACACACACACACACACACACACACACACACACACACACACACACACACACACACACACACACACACACACACACGCACACACAGGAGGGGGGGGGACGCGCGAGCATGTGCAATAACCCCACGTTTGCAACTACTTTCGCCTGTGCACTTCACTGGGTATGGTCTAGTAATAGAATAATTAAGAATAATAATTAGAACACACTTCAAAAAAATTAAAAACAAAATAATTGTTTTAGTTTTTTAACTTTATTTTTTTTAAATAATATTATTACAAATAGTGACACTTGTGGTGTTAGGGTCCGAAATGACCCGTATACCATAGACGGTAAAAAGTCATTTATTTTTCATAAACTCAAACCTTATTTTACTCCTGATATCAAATGCTAATTGAGGACAAGTCTCTCTCACTCTCAAACATGTAAACATTGAATATTGACAATTTGGGGGGGAATTGAGCCACACTTCTTTGCCGGGTCATTTCGGACCCTAACACCACAAGTGTCACTTTTTTTTATAGAGACCATCAAAATTAATTAAAATGATGATAAAAAAATGTGTTGCGTTAAAATGGCTATTTCTGAGGATATCATGAAGCCTCGTTCCAATAAAGAAATGTAAAGGGTACTTTTTACCTATTTAAACTTGAAAATGACCCTAACACAATGGAAGGGTTAAATCAAACAATTTCATCATTTATATGGGGAGGTAAGCAACCCAGAATAAAGAACTCTGTTTTACAGAGAGGCTGTGATAATGGCGGTTTAGCTCTGCCTAACTTTACATATTATTATTGGGCAGCCAATGTTCAGAAGATTGCCTATTGGTTTCACTCTCCTTTGACTGATTGGTGTGTGCTGGAGTCTAGGTCCTGTCACTCAACCTCTCTCCCAGTACTAATCCACTCCAAATTACCCCTATCACCATCTAAATTTACCCAGTGGTTATTGCCACCCTTAAGATGTGGTCACAATTGCGCTCCCACTTTAAATTCAAAGACCGTTCTATACATTGCCCTATAATTTGTTATCACTTATTCCTAATCACTTATGCTAGATGCTGCCTTCACACAATGGAAAGACAAAGGATGTGTCAGATTCTCAGACCTTTATGAGAATAACATATTCAGTAGTTTTGACAGGCTTAGTATCAAATACAATTTGCCCAGAAACAATCATTTCCGTTGTTTATACATTTTTACATTACATTTCTGGACTAAAAATCTTTATTTCGGTCCGTCTGGAGCCTTCACCCCAGATAGCCATTTTTGGAGTTCCACCAGATTTCCAGCTTCTAACCACAAAAAAAATCTAATATAGTAGCGTTTACCACACTGATAGCCAGACTCAGAATTTTGTTAGGATGGAAATCCCCAACCCCTCCTTCTGTTGCTATGTGGCTTAAAGATGGGTTTCTTAAAATTAGAAAAGATTACATTTACAACTAGAGGGTCAACAGAAAAGTTATTTTCTGGCTGGCAACCATTTATTATTTACTTTTAGAACCTGGCAGTGGTTCCAACGGACTAACTGTCATATACATGTATACTTATTTGATTATATTCAAATGAGGACCTAGACCTGTGTGTGTCTGTGGCGGGAGGTGTGACTGGTGGATGGCGATCTTTGACAGCATTTCGACTTTGTGTTGCTTGCATGGGCCTGTGGCGCATTTGCATCTGGATAATCCATCTTGTGTGTTTATTTTTCTGTCTGTTTTTCTTGTGAATGTTTATTTTTATTTTTTATTTGTTATTTATTCTCTATCACATGCCATTGTTTAGACCAAGTTTGCATATCAAGGACCCCAGGGGTCCTTGATATGAAAATGTTTGAGAATCACGGCCCTAGAATTAGCATTTTTGAGTCTTTGTTCTCTGTTGCTAGGGTTAGTGTTAGGTGCATTTCTCCCCCGTTGAGTCTTGGCTCAAAAATGATCTTTATCAGATTTGAGGGTATTTTGTAGTGACATACAGAGGGGGTCGTCTGGGATCTTCTGTGACATCTGTTGCAACCATGCTGACATTTAAGTGGCGGCTCCATCCAGGGAATCATGTGGAACATTCCCCTGCATCTACAATGAGTGTAACATGTCAGAGGAGATTCCACTGGAGCAACCAAAGCAAAGGTCACATGTATTCTTGGCATTAAGGTTTTATCCTGTGGAGACCACTCTGGGGCAGTTTTACTGCATTCTCTGAAACCTCAACAGGAAGAGTGGGTACTAAGGAAGAGTGGATACCTCCATGGAAAATTGGCTATTTTCCCCAAAATGTAAAAAAATATATTGGAAAATATGGTAAGTAATGTAAAGTATACATGATTAAAACATGCTTGAACATTCGCCATTTAAGGCCTAATATTTCTACAATTTCTACAAATTGCTACGTACAATACTTGTTTATCCAATCATTTGGACATAAACAAGAAGTTGACGGAAATTATTTATGTCTGATAATGATGAATGAATGAAAATATTGTATTTATATATTTTTTTACATTTTGGACAAATTAGCCAATTTTAGATCAAGGTGCCCACTCTTCTTGTATCCTCTGAAACCTCCTGAGGTTTGTCTGTTCTGACAATACAACCACATGATGGAGATTACCATTGACCCACAATTTATACGCTTAAATTAAATGATTTTTTTAAAAGAATGCAGCTGATATTAGATAGTACAGTATCTGGGCCAGTCTGTCAGTTCAGTCATGTCATGTATAGTGAAGTCCTTCTACTGTAAAACAAATCGTTTTAACTGTTGGATAATTGATGAAAGTTATGATCACAACTTTGCAATATTTCAGTCGTACTCTTTGTTTACACCCTGCAGTCTCTCATCGTGGTTGTTTTACAATCTGTTTTCATGTTGGATCTAAGGCTAAATTGTGCCTTGTTGTCGGTGCAGGGAAGCTTTATGACTGCAATCCGCTGTACAGTCATTATCAATGATTGGCTTTCATGGCTTATTATGTTTTTTGTTTTTTTTTGTCAGAATGATTTAGAGATAGACTTGTACCCTGCCGGGAGTCATCAGCTTCTCACAGTGCATTGATATAGACATCTCTGCTCAGCCATAAGCTCAACTCTCTCTGCTCAGGTCTTTAGTGGGAAGTGGACTCCTGTTATTACCAGCCCAAGACAGCATTGTTTTCACTGTGTGTGTGTGTGTGTGTGTGTGTGTGTGTGTGTGTGTGTGTGTGTGTGTGTGTGTGTGTGTGTGTGTGTGCGTGTGCGTGTGCGTGGGTGCGTGCGTGCGTGCGTGCGTGCCCCATCATCGCAAAATGTACTCTGGAGACAATATAATGACAATATAGCGCGGGAACTGCCATACAATGGTTTTCAGTACTTTGCTACAGTAGGTGCTTATGTCCGTCTGTGGACAGATTTTTGCAGAAGATGTACAAGCATGTAGTTGAGCACACATTGAAGTCTGAGTCTAACCACTTAAACCCTTGTGTTGTTTTGCAAAGTGTCTGTGTCTTGTGTTGCAAAGTCTGCTTATGTTGACTCAGCGTCCTTCGACTTACATTGTACGCTGAAACAGCTCTCAAACGTCACTCTTTTAGCACATAAACGAACGCAAACAAACATTATTCAGACAATCACCAAACAGTACTGTTTTTGTTTTATTATAAAAATGCTAACTTCCTGTTGATTTTACTATTTGAAGATCCGGATCCAGTCCGGGTTTTATTCCTAATAAAAATGGCAAAATCAACAGAGAGTTAAACAGTACTGGGTTTTGTGCGCTGTTTCGGCGTACAATGTAAGTCAATGAGGAGCATATTTTGAATTATCCATTTCTAATCAGTGGAGCAATTATTTTTTATTTCTTGTCCACCTTTGGAGTTATATCATGGCAACCCAAAAAAACTCTACGGAAGTGGTCTTGCCCTTTAAGTTGGATATCACGCTATCTCTCGTTTAAACCAATCAAGCTCACACTGTGAGGCAATGTGTCGCTAGCTTTGTAGATCAGCATGTTTTTTCCCTTCTTTAAAAAAAAATGTTGCAACAGGGGGGCGCAGCCAGAGGCTATGGCTATTTGGGGGGGTCCCTGGCTAGCATGGAAAAGTTTGAAAACCTCTGAGCTTCTTCCTAACAGACAGCCGGGGGGGGGAGCGGGCTGGCGTCTGGCCGTCAGCCTTGTGCTGTGGGCTGTGAGTCTCACATAACAAGCTCCCTGAACACTTCAAGAACTTAATGGAACCTTTTTGACAAGGACACCCACCCGCAACTTTCATGATCAGACGCACAGCGTCCCCTTGGGAGTCGCTGACTGTTAGATGTAGGAGCCACAGTGTTCTGAGGTGCCTCTATGAGCCAGTGGTTCTCAACCTGTGGGTCGGGATCCCCACATGATATTTGGGCGGAGAAACAAATGCCGATCTACAACGCCTCGCATTGCGAAAAAGTTTCACAGTATGACTTAAATGTTTGTATGTTTTGTAATAACGATCTCTAAATTCTACTCAAGTAAAGTAAAAGTACCTACAAATTTTACTTATGTACAGTACCTGAGTAAATGTACTTTACACCACTGCTCAAGAGTTCAGTTCCAAAACTCACCGGACAGTGGAAATATTTCCCCTGTGCGAGGGAATATTGCATCATTCCTGTCCCCCCCCATCAAAGCCCACCCCAAATCCCTGGACAACTTAAGTTCCACCCCATTGGCCTCACAGTGCTGGTAATGAAACCCCTTGAGAGGATAATGAAACCCCACATTCATCAACGTCACATCAGATCAGTTGGACTGTGTTCAGTTCACATTAAGGTCCTGGGAGGGGAGGAGATGACACCAAACTGGGCCAGAATTCTGTTTGCAGATGTCTCATCTGCATTTCAACAACACTGGCTCCAAACCCAGTATAGCTGGAGCTGCTTGCGTGGGTAATGTGTGAAAGTTGTGTGCAGTGGTGGAATTTACTTATTGTACTTAAGTACTGTACTTATGTACAATATTGAGGTATTTGTACTTTACTTGAGTATTTCTAATTTCCAATACATTTACTTCTACTCCACTACATCTCGGATCCAAATATTGTACTTTTACTCCACTACATTTATTTGAAAACTTTAGTTACTTTGTAGATTTTGATTATTATTACAAAACAAACATTAACCACTTCAACCCTATAATACATAATATATTTTATACATATTTCGGCCATTTGAAAATAGCAGATCTACAAGCTCACAATGTGTTGCAATGCGACGCATTGTGAGCATGTAGATCTTTCCAAAATATTTTTTTTTACATTTTATACGTTTGAAAATCTTTGAATTTGGACATTCTGCATAATGAGTACTTTCTACTTTTGGTACTTTAAGTACATTTTTATTCCAATACTTTTGTACCTTTACTCAAGTAAATTTTGAATTCCGGACTTTTACTTGTATTTCTACATTGCAGTATTGTTACTTTTACTAAAAGATGTGAGTACTTTTCCCACCACTGGTTGTGGGCAATTAGTTAGAGGGATAGTCAGTGGAAGTGTCTGTAATGTGAATTGCTGGTGCTTTTCTGGCAGAGCGCTCATGGCTCCTTTTGGAGAGGAATGTCACTCATCAATGTCACTTTTTTTTCAACGGACCAATCAAATTCAAGGAGAGGCGGGGCTAAGTGGAAACCTGTCATCTAATATGAGTAGTTGAACATGGAGGTGCATGATCTGGCAATCTGCTCATTTACCCCCTGACTTTGAAGCATTAAGAGAACTCAATGTTCACCCTCATTTCTGATAGGCCATTATCACTGATGATTATGGCATCAGAGCACAGCTATGGCTGCTAGGTTCAAGCGTTGTGTCATCAGCAGCAGTGGCGTAAAGTAGCTAAGTACATGTACTTAAGCACAATTTTGAGGTACTTTTACTCTACCGGCGTATTTCTATTTTTCAATACTTTTACTTTTACTCCTACTCCACTACATCACAGAGGCAAATATTGTACTTTTTACTCCACTACAATTATTTAAAAACGTACTACTTTACTTTGTATATTTGTATTATTATTACAAAATATACATTAACCACTTCAGCTGTTCATACTACTTTGGCTATTTGGAATTTCCAAAAGATGTTCATGTGAAGTGAAATGGGCCATTCTGCAAAATGACTTTTACTTTTGGTATTTTAAGTATAATATTGTGATGCAAATACTTTTGTACTTTTACTCAAGTATATTTTTGAATACCAGACTTTAACTTGTAACAGAGTATTTCTACATTGTGTTATTGATACTTTTACTTAAGTAAAAAAAAAGTAGTACTTCTTCCTCATCAGTGTCATTTATTAGACAAAAAATGCTTTCCGTGGATGCAGCCTGATTATGTATCTATCTAAGTAAGGGGTGTTGTTTTTCTAAGACTGGATCTGTATTGAGTATTGTGTCAGAGTGATTGTTATGTTGGTTGCGTTAACTGTGAATTCCACCTCCGGGCTCTCGGCACACAGAGCTCTTTTCCAAATAATAAAAGGATGGTTTACTGCCTTTTTAACTTGACTAGTTAACGCTACATGTACTGGAGGAAAAACAAAAGGCATGCATCATGCTGTTTCACAGGCTACCATGTGCTGACGAATGTCTTCTCGTATTTTCCATGCATGATGAACAAAGCCAATCAAAGGTCAATCAACACACCTCATCAATATTTATCATATTAATGTTTGTTGATTGAATTAAAACACAAGAAAACATTCCTCAGCCCCATGGTAGCCTGGTGAACAGCGTGATGCATGCCTTTTCATCGCCATTTCCTTTGTGTTGTATTGGCTCTCTGCATGATACACACTGAAGTGATGATAGCATCTTCACATGCTTAAAGAATGTGCATGAATTTCAACTAGATCATGCAAACTGCCCTTATAACCCTAAGCCTAAACATAATTGCGTTCTGATGTACAAACATGTTATTTTAACATCTAAAATTCTACATTTCTGTGATATAAACAAATGACCTTGGTACCTCATGCTTATGTCTAGATAAGAATGTCTGACTTGTACTCGAATGTACCTGTACACAGGATGTAAACAATGTGGTTACCTTGAACCTTGAACTTGAACCTTGAGATAAGCAGTGCATGCAAACTGAGCGCCGCTTCTCGCTTCTCCACGCATTTACATGTTGACCCTGGGTTCAGAAAACAAACCTGATGTCCCAGATGACCTGAGAGGTCTGGAGGTCTTCAAGAATGCATCACAAGATCAGACGGCTCTAAACCATCCATGGCTTTATAAACCAACTGTAGTATTTTTCTTTTTTTTATCTGTTTATGGGTTTTTTAAAGATTGTTTTCCTCCCATGTGAGGTCATTATTCATGAAGATACATGCATACATACATACATATGCAATGCATAAATACCCCTCATTTCCCACAGGTCCACCCACTCACCCTCCCACTCCCCCACTCTTCCCAGATGCAGAGACAACACTGCAAGAAAGAAAGGAGGAGATGTCTTTTTTAAATAATTATAATGATAATAAAAATATAAAATAAATAAATAGAGACATTGCATAGAAATGTTATAATAGTAGTGGTAATACTATAAATATTATTATTATATCAACAGTAGTAATTTGAAATAAATGATTTGACAGAGAGCTAGAAAGATCTGAAAAGTAGAGTGATATATGCTCCACTTTCTGGGTATTAGTAAGGAGGCAGCAGCAGCGTTCTGAATAAATTGCAGTCGTCTCATCGATTTTTAGGGAGACCTTTAAAGACACCATTACTGTATAGTCGAGTCTACTGAAGTTGAATGGACAAGTGTTTCCAAAAAATCCTGCTGAAACACATAAGACCTTTAATCCTTGATATATTCTTAAGGTGATACTATAGGCTGACTTTGTAATTGTCTTAATAATGTGGCTGTTGAAATTCAGGTCTGAGTCCAGGGCTACACCAAGGCTTCCTGCTTGGCTTGTGGTTTTTAACATTACCGATTGAAGCTGAGCTCTGACTTTTAATCAGTTCTTCCTTTTGGCTCCAAAAACTGTTACTTCAGTTTTGTCTTTGTTTAATCCATTAAGACCGGGAACGCATCTGTGTCATTTTAAGATTTCTTTGGACTATTCAAAAATAGCAGATATACAAGCTCATAGCACGGCACCGAGTGCCGCGCTATGAGCTTAGATCTGCTATTTTTTGAAAAATCGTGAACATTTGCAAATCTTTGAACACAGATTTTTTTAAGCGAACATTTGTAACTCAAATCTTTGCTTCTGGGGGGTCCCTGGAACAACATATTTTGGAGATGGGGTCTGCGGCCAAATACATACAATTTTGGGGGTCCTTGACATGGAAAAGTTTGAGAACCACTGATATAGAAACATACGTTTTTTCAAAAAAAAACTGTTAGGATTTAAAAGACATTTGTAAAATCCCCAGAAGCAAAGATTTGAGTTGACAAATGTTTGCTTGAAAAAATATATATTCAAAGATTTGCACACATTTTCACGATTCTCCCAAAAAATAGCAGATATACAAGCTCATAGCGCAGCACTCAGTGCCGCGTTATGGGCTTGTAGATCTGCTATTTTTTTGAATAGCCAAAGTATTAGATAATGGTTAAAGTCCAAAGTGGCAGATGCTTTCCCGGTCTGAATGGGTTAATTGAAGAAAGTTCTGGCACATCAAATCGTGGGACTTTGTTCAATGCATTTACTCAATGCTTGTATTGTCACTGTCACTGCCATGGAAACCATGGAGCTTCCCAGCCGGCCAACCATGTGCTGTGGGAGCTCAACACATGGCCGTCGATCACCGGTCCGTGCCTTCACAGCACGGAGAGATGGAAAGTACTGGTGAGCTATAGCCAGATGGAGGGCTCGTCTGAAGACCACCTAGAGAGAGAGACAAGAGTCATCTAATTCCTCTCCCATCGTCTCATATTCCTTCCTATCTGCCCTCCAGTCTCTCAGTCTGAAAAACAAAACAATCAAATCAAAGCGACACATGGGCATCGATCACGAGTACAGCATGATGGAAAAGTACTGGTGAGCCATAGCCAGATGGAGGGTTCGTCTGAGGACCACCTAGAGCAGTGGTTCTCAAACCTTTTCATATCAAGGACCCCCAAATTGACAGTTTATTAGCCTGCTGACCCCCATTTGAAAAGATATGCCAGGGACCCCCATAAGAGAAGATTTTTACGGCTCCAGCAGTGATTCTCAACCATTTTTCTTTCTAGGACCCCCAGTTTGACATCTCTGGAGCCCCAATTTATATTGTAAAATAAATGAATTAAACTCTTAGAGTGTACAAATGTACAAACATTTGTAGATTGATGGTTGATATCTATCATTTAGCTAGGGACCCCCTGGAACTCCAGACCCCACTTTGAGAACCAATGACCTATAGAGAGAAACACAAGTCATCTATTTCTTCCCCATCGTCTCATTTTCCTTCATCTGCCCTCCAGTCTCTCGGTCTGAAAAAACTAAACAATCAAATCAAAGCATCAATGTGGTTTAAAACAATAAGCCTCCCTCTAATGATAAACAAACATAACATTTAACCAATCAGTGAACCCTCCCATGACCTCCACCTGACCTTCAATCTGTTGCCCTGGAGGCAGGGTTGCCATGGCAATCCTGCCCGTGGCGTCAACATCCAGACTGTCTGGCGAAAGGGTGACATTGTGCCCCGAGCGCGCACACACACACACACACACACACACACACACACACACACACACACACACACACACACACACACACACACACACACACATACACATACACATACACATACACATACACATACACATACACACATGCACACACACACACACACCCACACACACACACAGAGCATTTTGCACAGTCAGTACTGTCATTGTACCTATATTTTATGTTGTTCTGTTTTACAGTATTTCACTTTAAGTACTCAGTGGTCATTTCTAAACCTCATTGCGTCGTGTCACACCTTGTTCTGTTCTGACCCCCATGTGTCATGTCCTCTGTGTCCTTCCATTGGTTAGTTAAGGTTTTAAAAGATTTATTTTAGGCATTTCATGCTTTAGAGAGAGAGAGAGAGAGAGAGAGAGAGAGATGACTTGCAGAAAATGGCCTCGGGACGGATTTGAACCCTGGACCGCTGCTGGAATGACTGTTACAAGTTGTAGATCGGCTATTTTCAAATGGCCGAAATATATATATGGGGCTGCATTGGTTAATATGTGGTTTGTGATACTAATCTAAATCTTCAAAGTAACTAAAGTTTTCAAATAATTGTAGTGTAGTACAAGTAAAAGTACTGAAAATGGGAAATACTCCAGTAAAGTAAAAAATCCCTCAAAAGTGCACTTAAGTACAGTACTTACTGGAGTAAGTGTACTTAGTTACTTTACACCACTGTGTATAACCTCTTACACTGCGGTGACACATGCCGGGTGACAAAGCTACAAAACATTGAAGCGTGAACAACAGCTACATTGCTGCCGAGTCACTGTTGAAGTGTTGTTCAAACTGCACTGCGTACATGAAAAGAGTTTAACAGCACAGGCAGAGGCGTCAATTGGGTATGGCAGGCTATGGCAGCTGCCATACCCTGGCTCCAGGAAAAAAAAATATATATATATATATATAAAAAAAAATATTTTTTTAATAAAAAATAAATCCATGAATGTCTCTGTCTATCTGCGTTGATTATTCTGTTATTAAATTTCAGTAAAATAACTACCAATGCAAAATGATTGCTTTCACAGGGTATTTCATTCTTCACAACTGCTTGTATCTCCCCTATTCTCCCCTATCTTGTCAAATGGTATATTCCCAGGCCCAGCCTGGGAATCCCAGGTTCAACACAGGTGCAATGCATTATTGTTAATTAGCAAGCAGCAGAGGCGCGTTTTTTCAATAGCAGACAGGCTGTTTTATTTACTTGTGAACAGTGAGTTAAAATGAAAAGGAAGCAGACCTCTCTGCATGCATTTTTTGGTAAAAAGACTGACACAGCAACCCCCGCAGCAGACAAGCCGTGCGGCCGAAAAAGGGCCCCCCAAAAGTTTTTTCGGCTGCGCGAAGCCGCGCGCCCCAGATAGTTAAAGGGATACTTCACTTTCACATAAAATAAACATTTAAAAAATATATTAAAAATAAATGAAAAAAGTAATGGAAAATTCATGGCCCCCTCACGCATTAGAGTGTCCTACTAATGTGTGAGGGGGCCTTTATTTTGCCATAACTTCTTTCATTTTTTTTTAATATTTTTTTTTAATGTTTATTTTATGTGAAAGTGAAGTATCCCTTTAACCCTGCCATACCCTAGCTTTTACTGAACTGACGCCACTGAGCACAGGGACCCGAGTATGACAGAAAGAATGACTTTTTCATTCCATTTTATGGCACAGAACAAAGAGGAGTGGACATGGTGAAACGAGAACATTATGATTGATTTGTGCTTCACTGGAGTCATTGGAGTGCTGAAAGAAGCTTAACTTTGATTTGTAGATTGTGTAGCTCGTCAAGCAGCAACAAGTGTTGGGCGTCACTTTGTATCTTCGTGTTGCCGGCTTCCAGTATTCTGTCTAATTCGGACGGCACGATATTCAGTTGGCTGATCACTGATTTTCAGTCGGCTGAAGGTGACCTCGTATTAGTGCTGTCAAGCGAGGTTTTCTTTTGTATACAATACATTATCAAACTAATTTTATTTATGTAATTCTCCTATAAATGATATCCTCTCTGGTGTACATAACTACACAAAGCACAGTATTTACTCTCTCTCTCTCTCTCTCTCTCTCTCTCTCTCTCTCTCTCTCTCTCTCGTGCACACTCACACTCACACTCACACTCAGACACATTTTTCTGTACAAGCTGGGGGGCTGGGGGCTTGTCATAGTGAGTGTTTGACGCTGTTCACATCAAAAGCAAAAAGGTACAGAATAAAGAAATACACTAAAGGCCACTGCATGCTCCACTTCTAAAGCCATGTGGATCTTAGACCTACGGATGCTTCAAAGGGCCAAAAAAGGTGTTTTTCTTTATGTATATATACACACACACACACACACACACACACACACACACACATTATACTTTCATGGATCCCGGGCATGACAGCACGTCCTTGGACACAAAAAGTTTGAAAACCACTGGAGTAGAGAGAGTTGGGACATAACTTAAGAGGATGAGAGTGCTGCTCAAATGTCTCTTCATAGTTTCTTGCTGGTTGCGCAGTTAGAAAAGTCAGAGGGGTTACCAGCACCCACTCAGGCGGTTAGATGGAAGAACAGCAGAACAACCTACGCGTTTTGTCACTGAGCCTTTGACAGTGTTGCACAACCTGACTCTTCTAGGCATCAGTCCTGAAGCAAACAAACACAGTATAATTGTCTGACATGTTGACAACATAACACCATTCACTGAGTGTTGAGGCTGAGAGAACAGCTCTCGTGTAGCAGTGGAAATGGTTCTTATTGTATTATGATAATAAAGTGTCTTGTAAATATCCATGGAAGTAGGCATCATATTATTTAGAACATGTTTTTTCCCCTGAAAATTCTTACCACAGCTACAGTAGCCTATGTTGTCGATAATCCTAGAACATACACAGAGCCCATGCGGGCCTTGAGATGATAGCCAGACCCAGACCCATAGAGAGAGAGAGTTGCGTCACGCTTTGATCTCGCCGCAAAGCAGGATGTTGCCTCCTGTAGTTCCACACATTGGAACTTCCTCATTGAGATAGAAAGAGAACTTTTGCATTCCATTCTTACAATGGGAGGCTATGCTAGTGACGTAACTCTCTCTCTCTATGGATCTGGTCAGACCAATTAATAACAGCACAACCCTTCAGCGAAAGGTAAACATATGATTCTAGTATTTGCCTCTCATAGGAATGAACCAACTACATAAATATGTAATCATATACTTCGTTGAACGGGGTTCCACATGGGTCTTTTTTCATTCAACCTTTATTTATTTTCTTGGAAATACAGTAGTGGCACGACCCTCGTTTTCGATGATGCAGAGATAATAGGAGTAATGATATTTAAATAAGAACATGGTTCACAGGCTGTGTATACTGGAAGAGAAAGCAAGGAACAGAGTATGAAAATAATCATGGTGTGCATTGTAAATCATTACAGGTAGGCCTATAGGGAGCGCTAAACAATGAAAGCTAACTTCCCTATAGTTCAGTGTTGACCCTGGGGACAAGTAGTGAAATGTACTGTACTCATAAGAGCGGTTTTGCTATACTGTAGTATTCTGATTTAAAAGTGATGAAATATATGATATATATGTAATTTTACAAAATAATGTACTTGGTCCCCTCCTCTTTTCCCCCTCTACACCAAATCTCTTTGCCGAAAATAGCAGATCTACAAGCTCACAACGCAGTTTCATACTGTTAACGACGATTATAATTCAAATGTTCAGAAATAGCTTAGTGGTTCTACTTTTGAATTAATTTGATCATTTCTGAACATCTTAGAAAATGTCAGAAAATGTTCAGGAAATGTTAAAAGTGTTTAAAGTTTAGTTTATCTTATAAAGTGCATCTTGTTGCATGATGTGTGTTTATACCAAACACCTGCTGAGATCAAGTGAGGAAAAACTTTTGCATTCTCTTAAATAATTTAGTAGTTTTAGAGGCAGCAGTTATCAGCCAAAGGCATTCGTGCATACATTTTACTCTTGATTCCAAAAGTAGAATCACATTTGCATGATTCTTAGAGTTATTTTTAACGGCGTGGCTCTACAGGAGGCTAGTCTTTTAAAAGAGTGTTGGGTCGGCCTGTGTGTGTTTTTGTGTTTGTCAAACTGCCAGACCAACTTAGTACATCTGTGGAACATTATACATTATACTAACCCTGAACCTCTAACAAGTCTTGGATAAATATTAAAATTTGTTCGCATAATTGGTTTAGTTGGTGTAGTGCTGGAGCATAGTTTTACTACAGAAATATAAACAGATTTTCTTTGCAAATGAAAGGTGATAGGCTAGCATCAAGTACAGTATCAACACTTGAGTGCTTGATCATTTTTCTTTGTACCATTTAAGCCCTATTCACAGCAAATTAGTGAAAATAGGCGGCCTGCCAGCTCACAGTGTTGTGTTCAGAATGGGTTTTGATTGCGATCAGTGTGTGTGCATTGTGAACCCACGGCGCCTAAACAACGCGTTCTGCTCCCTAAATAACACAATCACCTGTGCTGCTGTCACTGTGCCAGAGATAAGACCAGCTCCAAGCTGGTCTTAACTTGAAGCACTAAGTCTGTGGGTGAAAATAGCATTTTTTTTTTTTTTTGTAAAGTCTTTTGAAATAATAATAATTAAAAACAAAATGTAGGAATAACAAAATAAAGGGGTCAAGACTTGTGACCCATAAAAAAAGGTCTGTGACCCACATATGGGTCCTGACCCACTGTTTGGGAAACAGCGACCTAGACAATGTGGGCACAACGTACTTGCGTCATGGGGACGATGGTGTCAACAATAGCCCTCAGCGCTAAATCTGTCTCGCGCCGGGCGGAAGATATAGGACCCATAATCTCACCAGTAGTGTTGGGCAATTGTATTCTATCATTCTGCGTCACTGCATCTGAATGAATAGAACCTTTCCAGCTTTTCAAGTTCAATTTTATTTTCTGGAGATGGAGCTTCAGGAATCATAAACATGGAAGGAACGACTTCACCCAAACAGCAGCAGTAATGAGGTTTCCTCTCTCCTCTCTCAGGGTCCAGTGTCTATATAAACTCTGGGGATTTCATTCATTCTTCAGAGCTCAAACAGTGCAGTTCTCCACACACATATGTTTTTTTTTGCACTGAAGGATTACAGCTCAAACAACTACTAGTTCCTCATGTAGTGGCATTGACAGTAAGCTATATATATATATTAGGACGACTTTTTGAATTGTAGCACAAACGGAAGCTACGATGCTTACACTGCAAATATGATAATAATGATTGTTTCTCATAGTGATTGTTGTGGCAGTTTTCCACTGCTTTAGCAGCTCCTGCATGCATCCACAGTCAGTGTGTTGTCTTGTGAAGACCAATGAGAATCATATTACTCAGCAAGACAAGCGTTCTGGCTGAAAGCTTTGGCTCCATTTCAACCAGTATATTGATAATACTGGTTGAGATGTTCAACTTGAATGTGAGCCAAATTCCTGCCTATCGCTACGAGTACATTTTAGTCATAAAAGTCTTCTAAAAGCCAGCATAGCATTATCTGTTACGTATTTGGAATCTGGCACATGGTGGCTACACTACTTAGTGTCAGCGTTAGGAAATGTTTGTTCTGTTCTTTGATTCGATTTTTCTTCTCATGTAAAGTCACTTTGTTTGGATAACTGCCCTGTAAAAAAAAAAGTGTTTTATATTATTATCATTACTTTGAAAGCTGAGCTACAAGCTCTTCGAGTTTGGCTAAAACTTATACTTTGTCATAGGACAATTAATCAGGCTCTCCGTCTCCATCACAGGACAGTGTTTCTTGCCTAAAAGAATGGAATATGGTCGTAAATCAGTCAACTTTAAGCAAGGGAGCAACGCTGATGTTCTATGGAGTATAAATTAGGCTTAAGCGTCATCATCATCAATCATCATCATCATTCGAAGGCCATTTCATTGTCTACTTTTTTTCCCGGTAGAGAATGTACTTATAATGTGGCTTCATTGTTTCTCACAAGTCCCATATTTGACATAATATACTGTAGTGGTTCAATTAGATCTCTCAGTCGGTCCTCGCTGCTATCACTTCCATGTGGGCAGATTCATCAACCAAGAGCAAAGAGGGGCACGGTGGCACAGTCGGTAGCGCTGTCGCCTCACAGCTAGAAGGTCTTGCGTTCGATTCTCGCCGGGGAACGCTGTGGGCGTCGTCCTCCTCATCAGCGCCCATACCCTTAAGTGGGGTTGGCAAAAGGGCCTCTCTGTGTGGAGTTTGCATGTTCTCCCCCTGTCCCCTGGCCCTAGGGTAGGTACCCTCACAAAAACATGCAGTAATCCTGGTCTCTATACTGCCTCCCACTGGTCAGCCGGGGCGCCTGATGGAAGGGGAAAGGAACTGGTTGGAATAACGTGTTCCTTTCACGCGCTACGTCCAACCGGGGAAACTCCCCCCTGTCAGGTGATAAGAAGCGCCTCTATAGCTCCTCATGCATTGAAGGAGGCATGAGCTCACTTCTGGGCTCTCCCTAGGCTGGCAGAGGGAGTGTAGCACCGAGGATTACATAGATAATTGGCACTGGGTGAAAAAAAAATTCAAAATCGTGGGAGAAAATAAAAAATAAAAAAATAATAAAAAACAAGAGCAAAGAGACAGAACCTCCATGAATCCACACCTACTGTAGAGATGAGTGACGCTGTCACTGTGTCCTGAATGAAAATGACATTCTGACTGTGATTACACTTAACTATAACACACTGAGGGTTCATTTGAGTGTTGAATTCGGATCCATTTGATTGCAATCAGTGTGTGTGTGTGCATTGTGAAGCCACCTAGGCACGTCTTAATCTAAATAATGTACAGATAGTCAGTGGTGTAAAGGTAACTAAGTACATTTACTCAAGTACTGTACTTAACACATTGGGTGCCAGAGGTTTATTAAAATATTATACGTTGAGTGCCAGCATTTCTTCCATCCACTTGCGTTATACGTTGAGTGCTGTGAGAAGCCCCGACGCGGAAATGCATGTAAACAAAGCGTGCGTGCGAGACGGCGGAGGGTCCCGACTAACGCCTGGAACAATAATATTTCTAACGCGACCCTCCATTGCAGCGTGATCGCCGATCGGAAACGGCTCGTTTCCACCACATTAAAAAGAAATGGAGATATTAAGCTTTTAATCAAGGAGATAACATTGAAAACGCCGACCGGAAGGATTTTTGACATGGAGCCAGATCCAGCCTCTTCTTCTCAGAAACTCATTGGGTGATGTCAAAGTTTCGTTTTAGCGCCCCACGTGGCCCACATGTATAAAAATAGAATTGGGTCAAAAACGGTCCGGACCGTTTTCGGCACTTCTCGTTTGGACCCTCAAAAACGGTCCGGACCGTTTTTGGCATTCAATGTGTTAAGTACAGTTTTGAGGTACTTTTAATTTACTGGAGTATTTCCAATTGTCAGTACTTTTGCTCCTACTCCACTACATCTCAGAGGCAAATATTGTACTTTTACTCCTCTACACGTATTTTAAAACTTTAGTTACTAGTTACTTTGCAGATTTTTATTATTATTTCAAAACATACATTAACCACTTCAGCCCTATTTGGCCATTTGAAAATAGCCGATCTACAAGCTCACAATGCGTCGCGATGCGACGCATTGTGAGCTTGTAGATCTGCTATTTTCAAAAGATTTTTATACATTTGAAACTTGTGAAATGGGACATTCTGCAGAATGAGTACCTTTACCTTTGGTACTTTAAGTACATTTTGATACCAATACTTTTGTACTTTTACTGAAGTCAATTTAGAATTTCTGACTTTTACTTGTAACAGAGTATTATGGCAGTATTGATACTTTTACTTAAGTAAAAATGTTTAGTACTTTTTCCACCACTGTGTGTAAGATAGCATTGCGCCCTGATTGCACCAGACCCCACCTCATGAATTAAGACCAAGACGCTCACGATCATTTGGTAATATACAACGTGTGAGACTGGGCATGAGAATTACAACATGTTACAGCATGTTGGAAAATAGCAATGATGCTGCTAGCTGGGAGACAGGGCACTCAAATCACTACAGCTTCAAGTACACACTTGTTCCTTACTTAACTTTTAGCTGTTTTAAAATGTTATGGTTTGTATGGTCCTGTTAATATGAACCTTTCAGTGATATGTTTAAGAGATGCATCATTATCCTCATGAGGGGATTATGAGGCCACACGATTTAAAATCTGATGAAGGTTATTTGCATCTGGGGATTTTTACTGCGTTCCGTACAACCCTCATGTTATATTTACTAATATGACATATTTAGGCTTTAATGTATCATTCATACTGTAGGAATGAAAGTTAAACCTACTATGACATGAACAGACATTACTTAAAGAACCACAGAGGTCTTGAGCATCTAGAATTAATGTTATCTGAGTAACTGAACATCATAGTGCACGTACGCACGCACATTAAAGCATCCCTTAAAAATGTCCAGCTTACATACAGACATGCGGGTGTGTACATACATACAATACTGTACATACAGTATGTATATACACACATATGTGAAACACCCATTCTTGAGAATTATAACAAAACCTTATTTAAAAAAAACAATAATAATAATACTCCAGGGATATGCCGGGAAAATATATTTTAAAAGATCAAAGAGTTGACTATTGAGACATGAAATGGGCCAATCTTGCACCGTTTTTTTAAGATGTCAACTCCATAAGATGGCATATATCTGACAGAGTTGCTTAGAGTTCTATTAATGCTAATAGAATTACACATTTGAAAATATATTTTATATTTTGTTCGGGTTTAGAAGTACTGACGGAGTTGACATGTTATGGTTGGGACAGAGCTTCCGCAGCTTTCTCGCCTTTTTTAAACCAGGAAGTGATTCAGGGGACCTTAGAATAAAGCTAAAACCTGTTTGTGCCTGATTAAATTATGTTTTGTAGAAATCTGACCAACGATCTTGGACACAGCAACAAATATGATATTAATAGTACAGTCCTACATGTTATCAATACACGTGGTTAGTTGTTTTTAATGCTTTTAACAATATTATTATTATTATTGTTTATTTATTTTTAATTGTGAATCCTTGTCTGTCTGAGATGTGTACGTACACAAGTACACACGTACATACATACATACATAGATCAATGTATGTGTGTGTCTCTACAGCAGTTCTGCTACGGGAACATGAAACAAGCTTTGCATTTATTAAACGCAGTAATCGCTCCAAATCTGATCATGGCTCAATTATGATGGCAAACAATTCCATTTGTTTTCATGAATGCATAATTAGGAGGCTTTCATTCATAAACAAACCCACATCAGTGAGAGACGAGACTCTGATTCGGCGGGATCTCAGACTACAATGGGGGGTCCATGGCCTAATGCTGCATGGGGCAAACCGGGGGTCCTTGAAATTAAAAGCCATGCATACACAGTGTCTCCTTTATTTTCAAGCTCCCAACACGAGCCACGCTTCAATGGAGAATAACACTTTGTGACATGTGTGGCTCAGTGTCACTCATTCTGCATAATGTGCTGTGTGACATAATCCTCTCTGTCGGGTGGAAACCTTGTATGTCCAGAACTGTTACTTTTCAGGAAAAGGAAAAAGGTTTTTCATTGATTCAATATTAACTAGACCATACCCATCAGGGGATATGAGCACCCAAAGTGTGCAGTTTGGGTTATGCACTGTGCACAGACAGTATATCAGGGATGGAAAGTGCAGTTTGTACTCTGTACTGTGTACTACAACACACACGAACGCGCGCATCCCGTCGCCACGTTGTGGAGCCACAGAGAAGACACACAAACACCCGCGCATAAACAGTTCCGTCCCCCGTCGCCAACACACAAACACGCGCGCGACCCGTCGCGAACACACACACACACACACACACACACACACACACACACACACACACACACACACACACACACACACACACACACACACACACACACACACACACACACACACACACACACACACACACCAGTGGCGCCGGCGCCTGTTTAATTAAAAGACACTGTGTCCCCCCATGATTCAGTCCAGTCCAAAAAAAAACATTTTAGCCATTTTTGAACCAATATAACAGAACTACAGTATAAGCTGTGACCACTACAACCCTTGTACGACAAAGCAGGGCATTAATTTATGAAAAAAGGTGAAATTATGGAGATACAAGTTTTCTGCCTGACAGTGATGATAAAGTAGTGTGACATAAAGTATGAGCTCTCTAGTGGATATCATTGTCACTCTGGGGATGTTCTGGGTGCCTCCATATGTCACTTTCTATGACAGCTGTCATTGCATTGCTACTCAACCTCTCACCTTAGAGGTGGGAGGAGACGACAGTGTCTGGAATTGATGCTCACTCAAATTGACCTCCTGAATCACGGAATAATCTCATTCCAGCTCTCATTAACTGTGTGTGTGTGTGTGTGTGTGTGTGTGTGTGTGTGTGTGTGTGTGTGTGTGTGTGTGTGTGTGTGTGTGTGTGTGTGTGTGTGTGTGTGTGTGTGTGTGTGTGTGTGACGGAAAGGACTAACATCAGAATGTGTACAGTAATCAAATCCCAGCAGATTTCCAAACCTGCTGTTTTGAGGAGCGCTGGTTTCGGTTCATTCAACGTCCTGACTGTGTGTGGGCTGGTGATGTGCCTAGCAATTCATTTTCAATGAGAGGCGCGGACCCTCTGAAGGCCGGAGCGCAAAGTCAAAATGACGCGCTCAGCTGTGGTCAGCTTTTGATTGATTGATGATCTTTAATGATCATGAAATAAAACTTAATTATGTCACATACATCTGACCCACCATAATCAAAAGGATAACGCAAAAAAAAGCTTTCGGCTTGTTTCCATTGCAGTCCTTAGTATGAGGTGTGTATGAGGTCATGTAGTGTGGTGCTGGTGAGTGCATGAATGTATAGATAGATATCAGGAACAGAGTAGCAGCCCTGTAGTGTCACCATAATGAGAATCATTATTACGTTCATGAATGCATTCAGCAAGGCCATGAATATTGTGATTTTACTAGATCTGCTATAATTTCCCCCTACACCAAATATTTTGCCAAATGCTTGTCCCAGGACACTAGGGTTAATTGAAAGAAACGTTAATATCACTGCACTTGAATGAATAATGTATTGGCTACGGTTGTGCTGGTCCATTTTTTGAGAGCTGTTGCATAATAGACAACACTGAGTCTTCATTACAGTTAATAAGGTCATTAATCTCTCAAGACAGATTCAGAGCTCCGCAGCTGAATCTGTCGGGAGCTCCTGTTACGTGTATTGTTAGGAATGTTAGGAATGTAAACAAAGACACGTGGACCGGAAGTGGAGGGCTGAGGGCGGACCTAACGACTAACTTCCTGTTATCCACATTCTATTGGGAGGTCCAAAGATATAGAAACCTAGATACCTCATTGGCCTCTGCAGTTCATTGTAGCGACTGGTATCTAAACTGACCAATCACATCGCGTTAACTACTGGCCAATCACAGCGTGTCTAACTGACTAGTTGCTGCGCGGCTGCCTCTTAAGAAAAGACCCGCCCCACCTGCCTCTGATTGGCCTACCAAACGCCCCCTTCTGTGACGCACACGGAAGTTTCCAGCTTGCCCTGCTGAAGCGGAAGGAAGTGGAAGGCTAGCCCTGCGGAACAAGGAAGCGTGCTCGAGATACGAACGCTTCAGAGCCGAAGGAGGCGTCTACCTTTATATGTCTATGGGGAGGTCCCCCTAGAGTCAAATTCAAAGGGAAAAAAAACAGCAGAGGGCGCTGTTTTTTCCTTTTTTTTTTACTATGGGTTCCCAGATTGTAACTCATTACATCATTATATCGCACATTGTTTTTGTTTGGTCGATAAATAAAAAAAACAGACAAATTAAAGTAACCGCAATGACAAAACGTGTGTGTGCGTGCATGTGTGTGTTCATGCCGACTCCAATGACATCAACCGTTTCTTTCCTTTTTTCCCCAGAACAAGAGTCTGAAAAACAAGCTCATGTCGGGGAACAAACTTTGTGACGCGTACGCAGAAGAGGTAAGAACCCACACTGAACAATATAACAATATTTGTGTCATCACTGTTGTTTAGTGCATGTGTAGCAGAGTAGCCCTTGCCTGAAGCCTAATCACTCCCTTTTGGCTGAGCATTAGATGTTTGGTTTCCTATGCAGGTTTAAAGATTCCTTGTGAAATGACAACAACGACTACTTCCGCATTCATCAAATATTTGAAGGCACCAGCTATTCACATGATTGATACCCGTATATCACGAGAATACATCAGTCATGATCAATCCCAATAAGTCATGCATTATGCACATCCACAATAAATAAAAACATTGGGATAAATTATTCATATAACAATAATTATGTTAACTCAAGAATATAGGCAAATGACAATCGCTTCTGATCTCTACGCGTTGTGAGCTTGTAGATCTGCTATTTTCAAAACATGTTTATACATTTTAGACCTAATGATAACTTTCGAAAGGGGACATTCTGCATAACGAGTACTTTTACTTTTGGTACTTCAAGTATATTTTGATGCCAATACTTTTGTGCTTTCACTCAAGTAAATTTAGTTTACCTGACTTTTACTTGTAACAGGGTATTTCTGCATTGCAGTATTGATACTTTTACTTAAAGTTATACAGTGCAAGTCCACAAATAACGATTTTTAGCAGCCTCTGCTGGTCATTACCGTCACTGCAGGCCGTTCGTTTATATCCTCTGTTACCCAGAATTCCATTCGTTTTCACCGGAAGACGGAAGCGTTTCAAAAAGCGTTCTTTTAATTGTTTTATACAATCTGTGGATTGTTTCTTAGCCAGTGGAGCTTTAGTTACCGTGAGCTGTGTTTTCTTTTTCTGTTGTTTTTCGATCTTCAAATCATACAATCTCTTAAAATCAGCGTGAGTTTCCTTTTTGTTATTAGCGCGGTAGTTCCTGGCCGAACAGGAAACCGGTGCGGTAGTTCCTGGCCAAACAGGAAACCGGTGCATTTCCGCTTCTGTTTTCCGGCCAGATGACGTCATTTTCGCGGGAAAGACACCCCTATCACCGTTCAATAGAAAATATATGTATAAAAGGCTTTCAGGGGTGAAATTAATGGAGTGGGTGTTGTGAAACTTTTGCCACTCACAAAAGATATACAATTTAACTTTAGTTTTGTTGAAAAAGTTACCTAGTATTACTTTAAGTAAAACATTTGAGTACTTTTTCCACCACTGGTCACAACCAATAGAATGCACTTTCAACTTGGCATCCCAATCTACAAGCTGCCATCCCCGGTTGGCTATTTTTTGCTACTTTTGCTCAACGCTGTCATACTGTATGAAGAAGAAGGACATTAATTTGCAGGGGGGAAAGAACAGTTTAAATATGAAGATATAAGGTCTATAACAGTGACGCTGACGGTATATACAAGAAGACATTGTTCATTGAACGGTGTGACAGTACCCATTTACAGTGCAGTGACCAAGCCTCTTTATGACTGTCAAGTACCTTGATTTATACGCACAGCTGCAGGACAGTCATAATGGGATATATACCTGACAACATTTATCTTCATAGCACAGACACCCCCAACCTACCTCCAGCCAGGACAATGTGGACATAATAGTGTGCGTCCGTGCGTGTGTGTGTGTGCATGTGAGGGTGGGGGATGAGAGCATAAACATTCACATTTCTAGACATTATTAATGCGGTGTGTATATACAGTCTGTACAGTTCATTTAAATCATGCAAGGTTGCCTTAGTGAAGATAGATGGTGATTTTATGCACGTGTTTGTGTATTTATCATGCGCTGGGATAATTATAATGACCCACTTGACATTGTTTTCACACTGACAACATTCTGCCACAGTCTGTCATCATGGATCATGGATTTGCAACAACAGTGTGTCAGTATAGCATGGTTTAAGACTGGGAGCTGGGAGCTAGTGGGGGACAAACTGAACCCCAGAACTTAAAGTAGTTATTGTTGTCTCGGTTTAAAGGGACAGTTCACCCCCAAAAAATCGATTAGTGCCCCCATGGAGACTTGAATTCATGGATATTTTTTTGTTTTTCGCATGGTGACGCATTCCTAAGCTAATAATTTGATGACCAGCGGACCGGTAGGCAGCGGTTCTGGTAGGAGACACAAAGGAGACTCTTTGTGTCTCCTACCGGAACCGCTGCCGGTCATCAAATTATTGGCTTAGGAATGCGACAAAAATGAAAAAAATATCCATGTATTCAAGTGCCCATGGGGTGACTAATCGATCGGGAAAAAGTCATTTTGGGGGTGAACTATCCCTTTAAAGGAGAAATCCGGACATTTTAAGTGTTATCTTTGATGTGTCGTTACTCACCTACCGACGTGAAGTGGCGTTGATTTTTTCCAGCGATTCCCCTGTCGTAATTTTTTCGACCCCCTCCGTTGGCATAATGGGAGCGCGTGGCTAAGGGAAATTCGTCTATTATAACCGATGCAAAGTAATTTTTTTCTCTACTACTACTCATTGTAGAGTCTCATGATACTCAAACATGCACTGAAAGTCCCTGAGAAGCTATCGCTAATGCCGAACGAGCTAACGTTGTTTGCTTATTTCTCTGCCTGGCAACACCGAGTTGCCAGGTTCTGGGAGAGAAACAAGCAACCAGCGTTAGATCGTTCGGCATTAGCATTAGCCTACCGACGGGTAAAAGGGCAGGGGCTGAAGCCCCCTTTCATGTCTATGTGTGCACGTGCATGCTCCTCATTGACTTACATTGTATGGTAAAACAGCTCTCAAAGTCACTCTTTTAGCACATAAATGAACACAAACAAAGTTGATTCAGACAATATAGAGCATCACCAAACCCAGTACTGTTTGTTTTTTTAATAAAAATGTCAACTTCCTGTTGATTTTACTATTTGAAGATCTGGATCCGGATCCGCGGATCCAGTCCAGGTTTTCTACTTATAAAAATGGCAAAATCAACAGGAAGTTGACATTTTTATAAAAAAAAAAAACAGTACTGGGTTTGGTGATGTTCTATATTGTCTGAATCAACTTTGTTTGCGTTCATTTACGTGCTAAAATAGTGACTTTGAGAGCTGTTTTACCATACAATGTAAGTCAATGGGAACATATTTTGAACTAGACGCGTCGCAATTCAGGGCAATTGCAGAGTGTGGTTGCGCCGACGCGATTTGCGGGTCGGTGCCGCCGGGACCCGAGTAATACGCTGGGAGGAATACCGTCGGAGGCTGCGGCAATTACATTGTCACGTCACTCCTGAGATCACTTGCTTTTCATTTTGAGAGGATTGATCCCCCAAAAATCATGTTTTTTCATAAAACGGTTACGTTTTGGGCATTTGTGGCGCCCTCTATGGGTCAAAGTGGAAATTATTTTGGGGATTCGTTGAGTAAACCACCCTCGACATGTGATTCAAATTTGGGATTGACCGGACGTTTCGTTCGTGATTTGTAGCATTTTTGGTAAAACGGGCCCCTCCCACTAACTTTGGAAGCCATTTACGGACGAACGGTAAGGACTATCAAAATACCGTTTGGATATGTTTATCGCATGGGCCCAGAGATCATGTGTACCGATTTTTGTTAAATTTGGACAAAATATATGGGAGGAGGAGCTAAAAGTGTGTTTTGAAGAAAATTCAAAATGGCGGAAAATCTATCCTGACGCAAATGGGCGTGGCCTATATGGGGAGTTGCGTCATGACCCAAGGAATCTAGGGAAAAAGAAATTTTGATTTTACGACCTACGGTTCAAGAGTTATAGGCCAAAACGTAAAGGGGGCTGTTATAGCGCCACCATGTGGCCGATTAGTGTAATTATTATATCAATAATTTCGGACTAAATTAGGAACCTCCCCTCCAAATCTGGTAACTCTAGCTCTTACGGTTTCTGAGAAAAAAATACTTGAATTTGAGTTTTTGCACTTTTCCATTAAAGTGGATGGGGAAATTTAATGCACTAATAAATCAATATCAATAAAACTATGCAACCAATCTCTTAGCCTTATACAAGCGCACGATTCCCGGTGAGGCCGGTCATTTTGACATATGGCACTAAATTGGGAAAAATAAACTGTGGGAGGAGAGACGATCTAAACTATTGTTTATCTCCAGTATGAATAATAACTAGACGCGTCGCAATTCAGGGCAATTGCAAAGTGTGGTTGCGCCGACGCCGGTCGGGACTAGAGGAATACGCTGGGAGGAATATCGTCGGAGGCTGCGCCAATTACATTGTCACGTCACTCCTGAGATCACTTGCGTTTCATTTTGAGAGGATCGATCCACCCCGAAATAATGTTTTTGCATTAAACGGTTACGTTTTGCGCATTTGTGGCGCACCCCTATGGATCAAAGTGGAAATGCTTTTGGGGATCCGTTGAGTAAACCACCCTTGACATGTGATTCAAATTTGGGATTGACTGGAGGTTTCGTTTGTGATTTTTGGCCTTTTTTGTAAAACGGGCCCCTCCCGCTAACTTTGGAAGCCATTTAAGGACGAACCGTAAGGACTATCAAAATTCAGCTTGGAGACGTTTATCGCATGGGTCCAGAGATCATGTGTACCGATCTTTGTGAAATTTGGACAAAATATGTGGGAGGAGGAGCTAAAAGTGTGTTTTGAAGAAAATTCAAAATGGCGGAAAATCTATCCAGACGGAAATGGGCGTGGCGTACATGGGGAGTTGCGTCATGACCCAAGGAATCTAGGGAAAAATAAATTTTGATTTTACGACCTACGGTTCAAGAGTTATAGGCCAAAACGTAAAGGGGGCTGTTATAGCGCCACCATGTGGCCGATTGGTGTAATTATTTTTTCAATAATTTTGGACTAAATTATGAACCTCCCCTCCAAATCTGGTAACTCTAGCTCTTATGGTTACCGAGAAAAAAATACTTGAATGGGAGTTTTTGCAATTCCCATTAAAGTGGATGGGGAAATTTAATGCACTAATAAATCAATATCAAAAAATCTATCCAGACGCAAATGGGCGTGGCCTATATGGGGAGATGCGTCGTGACCCAAGGAAGCCAGGTGAAAAGAAATTTTGATTTTACGACCTACGGTTCAAGAGTTATAGGCCAAAACGTAAAGGGGGCTGTTATAGCGCCACCATGTGGCCGATTGGTGTAATTATTTTTTCAATAATTTTGGACTAAATTATGAACCTCCCCTCCAAATCTGGTAACTCTAGCTCTTATGGTTACCGAGAAAAAAATACTTGAATGGGAGTTTTTGCAATTCCCATTAAAGTGGATGGGGAAATTTAATGCACTAATAAATCAATATCAAAAAATCTATCCAGACGCAAATGGGCGTGGCCTATATGGGGAGATGCGTCGTGACCCAAGGAAGCCAGGTGAAAAGAAATTTTGATTTTACGACCTACGGTTCAAGAGTTATAGGCCAAAACGTAAAGGGGGCTGTTATAGCGCCACCATGTGGCCGATTGGTGTAATTATTTTTTCAATAATTTTGGACTAAATTATGAACCTCCCCTCCAAATCTGGTAACTCTAGCTCTTACGATTTCAGAGAAAAAAATACTTGAATTTGAGTTTTTTCACTTTTTCATTAAAGCGGATGGGGAAATTTAATGCACTAATAAATCAATATCAATTAAACTATTTAACCAATCTCTTAGCAAAATACAAGCGCACGATTCCAGGTCAAGACGGTCATTTTGAGATATGGCACAACATTGGGGGATAAAAACTGTGGGAGGAGAGACGGTCTAAAGTATTGTTTATCTAGAAAGATTATGATAGTATCCCTAGAACAATAGTCTGGTTGCCCTGTTAGGGCAACCACACTAACTAGACGCGTTGCAATTCAGGGCAATTGCAAAGTGTGGTTGCGCCGACGCCGGTCGGGACTAGAGGAATACGCTGGGAGGAATATCGTCGGAGGCTGCGCCAATTACATTGTCACGTCACTCCTGAGATCACTTGCGTTTCATTTTGAGAGGATCGATCCACCCCGAAATAATGTTTTTGCATTAAACGGTTACGTTTTGCGCATTTGTGGCGCACCCCTATGGATCAAAGTGGAAATGCTTTTGGGGATCCGTTGAGTAAACCACCCTTGACATGTGATTCAAATTTGGGATTGACTGGAGGTTTCGTTTGTGATTTTTGGCCTTTTTTGTAAAACGGGCCCCTCCCGCTAACTTTGGAAGCCATATAAGGACGAACCGTAAGGACTATCAAAATTCAGCTTGGAGACGTTTATCGCATGGGTCCAGAGATCATGTGTACCGATCTTTGTGAAATTTGGACAAAATATGTGGGAGGAGGAGCTAAAAGTGTGTTTTGAAGAAAATTCAAAATGGCGGAAAATCTATCCAGACGGAAATGGGCGTGGCGTACATGGGGAGTTGCGTCATGACCCAAGGAATCTAGGGAAAAATAAATTTTGATTTTACGACCTACGGTTCAAGAGTTATAGGCCAAAAGGTAAAGTGGGCTGTTATAGCGCCACCATGTGGCCGACTGGTGTGATTTTTTTGGTAATAATTTTGCAATAATCTATTAACCTCCCCTCCAAGTCATGTAACTGTAGCCCTTATGGTTACCGAGAAAAAAATACTTGAATGGGAGTTTTTGCAATTCCCATTAAAGTGGATGGGGAAATTTAATGCACTAATAAATCAATATCAAAAAATCTATCCAGACGCAAATGGGCGTGGCCTATATGGGGAGATGCGTCGTGACCCAAGGAAGCCAGGTGAAAAGAAATTTTGATTTTACGACCTACGGTTCAAGAGTTATAGGCCAAAACGTAAAGGGGGCTGTTATAGCGCCACCATGTGGCCGATTGGTGTAATTATTTTTTCAATAATTTTGGACTAAATTATGAACCTCCCCTCCAAATCTGGTAACTCTAGCTCTTATGGTTACCGAGAAAAAAATACTTGAATGGGAGTTTTTGCAATTCCCATTAAAGTGGATGGGGAAATTTAATGCACTAATAAATCAATATCAAAAAATCTATCCAGACGCAAATGGGCGTGGCCTATATGGGGAGATGCGTCGTGACCCAAGGAAGCCAGGTGAAAAGAAATTTTGATTTTACGACCTACGGTTCAAGAGTTATAGGCCAAAACGTAAAGGGGGCTGTTATAGCGCCACCATGTGGCCGATTGGTGTAATTATTTTTTCAATAATTTTGGACTAAATTATGAACCTCCCCTCCAAATCTGGTAACTCTAGCTCTTACGATTTCAGAGAAAAAAATACTTGAATTTGAGTTTTTTCACTTTTTCATTAAAGCGGATGGGGAAATTTAATGCACTAATAAATCAATATCAATTAAACTATTTAACCAATCTCTTAGCAAAATACAAGCGCACGATTCCAGGTCAAGACGGTCATTTTGAGATATGGCACAACATTGGGGGATAAAAACTGTGGGAGGAGAGACGGTCTAAAGTATTGTTTATCTAGAAAGATTATGATAGTATCCCTAGAACAATAGTCTGGTTGCCCTGTTAGGGCAACCACACTAACTAGACGCGTCGCAATTCAGGGCAATTGCAAAGTGTGGTTGCGCCGACGCCGGTCGTGGGCTGCGGCCGCCGGGACTCGAGGAATACGCTGGGAGGAATACTGTCGGAGGCTGCGCCAATTACATTGTCATGTCTCTCATGAGATCACTTGCGTTTCATTTTGAGAGGATCGATCCACCCCGAAATAATGTTTTTGCATTAAACGGTTACATTTTGCGCATTTGTGGCGCCCCCCTATGGATCAAAGTGGAAATGCTTTTGGGGATCCGTTGAGTAAACCACCCTTGACATGTGATTCAAATTTGGGATTGACTGGAGGTTTCGTTTGTGATTTTTGGCCTTTTTTGTAAAACGGGCCCCTCCCGCTAACTTTGGAAGCCATTTAAGGACGAACCGTAAGGACTATCAAAATTCAGCTTGGAGACGTTTATCGCATGGGTCCAGAGATCATGTGTACCGGTTTTTGTGAAATTTGGACAAAATATGTGGGAGGAGGAGCTAAAAGTGTGTTTTGAAGAAAATTCAAAATGGCGGAAAATCTATCCAGACGGAAATGGGCGTGGCGTACATGGGGAGTTGCGTCATGACCCAAGGAATCTAGGGAAAAATACATTTTGATTTTACGACCAACGGTTCAAGAGTTATAGGCCAAAAGGTAAAGTGGGCTGTTATAGCGCCACCATGTGGCCGACTGGTGTGATTTTTTTTAAAATAATTTTGCAATAAACTATTAACCTCCCCTCCAAGTCATGTAACTGTAGCCCTTATGGTTTCCAAGAAAGAAATACTTGAATGGGAGTTTTTGCAATTCCCATTAAAGTGGATGGGGACATTTAATGCACTAATAAATCAATATCAAAAAATCTATCCAGACGCAAATGGGCGTGGCCTATATGTGGAGATGCGTCGTGACCCAAGGAATCCAGGTGAAAAGAAATTTTGATTTTACGACCTACGGTTCAAGAATTATAGGCCAAAACGTAAAGGGGGCTGTTATAGCGCCACCATGTGGCCGATTGGTGTGATTTTTATTTAAATAATTTTGGACTAAATTATGAACCTCCCCTCCAAATGTGGTAACTCTAGCTCTTACGGTTCCTGAGAAAAAAATACTTGAATTTGAGTTTTTTCACTTTTACATTAAAGCGGATGGGGAAATTTAATGCACTAATAAATCAATATCAATTAAACTATTTAACCAATCTCTTAGCAAAATACAAGCGCACGATTCCAGGTCAAGACGGTCATTTTGACATATGGCACGACATTGGGGGATAAAAACTGTGGGAGGAGATGTGGTCCAAAGTATTGTTTATCTAGAAAGAATAAAGAGTATAGAGTACTATAGTCTGGTTGCCCTGTTAGGGCAACCACACTAACTAGACGCGTCGCAATTCAGGGCAATTGCAGAGTGTGGTTGCACCGACGCTAGTCGCGGGTCGCTGCCGCCGGGACTCGAGGAATACGCTGGGAGGAATACCGTCGGAGGCTGTGCCAATTACATTGTTGTTACGTAACTCCTTAGATCACTTGCGTTTCATTTTGAGAGGATTGATCCCCCCAAAATAAGGTTTTTGCATCAAACGGTTACATTCTGAGCATTTGTGGCACCCCCTATGGATCAAAGTGGAAATTATTTTGGGGATTTGTTGAGTAAACCACCCTCGACATGTGATTAAAATTTGGGATCGATTGGACGTTTTGTTTGTGATTTTTGGCATTTTTGATAAAACGGGCCCCTCCCGCTAACTTCGGAAGCCAATTACGGACGAACGGTAAAGACTATCAAAATGCCGTTTGGATATGTTTATCGCATGGGTCCAGAGATCATGTGTACCGATTTTTGTTAGATTTGGACAAAATATATTGGAGGAGGAGCAAAAAGTGTGTTTTGAAGAAAATTCAAAATGGCGGGAAATCTATCCAGACGCAAATGGGCGTGGCCTATATGGGGAGAAGCGTAGTGACCCAAGGAATCCAGGGAAAAAGACATTTTGATTTTACGACCTACGGTTCAAGAGTTATAGGCAAAAACGTAAAGGGCACTGTTATAGCGCCACCATGTGGCCGATTAGTGTAATTATTTTTTCAATAATTTCGGACTAAATTATGAACCTCCCCTCCAAATGTGGTAACTCTAGCTCTTACGGTTTCTGAGAAAAAAATACTTGAATTTGAGTTTTTTCACTTTTACATTAAAGCGGATGGGGAAATTTAATGCACTAATAAATCAATATCAATTAAACTATTTAACCAATCTCTTAGCAAAATACAAGCGCACGATTCCAGGTCAAGACGGTCATTTTGAGATATGGCACAACATTGGGGGATAAAAACTGTGGGAGGAGATGCGGTTCAAAGTATTGTTTATCTAGAAAGTGGAATAAAGAGTATAGAGTACTATAGTCTGGTTGCCCTGTTAGGGCAACCACACTAACTAGACGCGTCGCAATTATGGGAAATTGCAAAGTGTGGTTGCGCCGTCGCCGGTCGCAGGTTGCCGCCGCCCGGACTTGAGGAATATGCTTGGAGGAATACCGTCGGAGGTCGCGTGACGTACCATTCGAATTTGGTGCTGATTGGATCCTGTGTTCGTGATACATGGCGTTTTGATTTGAAGAAATAGGCCCCTCCCACTAAAATAAATAAGCCCCTCCCACAAATGTAGCGGGCCAATGACATCGTCACGTCACTCCTGAGATCACCTGCTTTTCAATTTGAGAGGAGTGATCCCCCCAAAAATCATGTTTTTGCATCAAACGGTTACGTTTTGCAGAGTTGTGGCGCCCCCTATGGGTCAAAGTGGAAATGCTTTTGGGGATTCGTTGAGTAAACCACCCTCGACATGTGATTCAAATTTGGGATTGATTGGACGTTTCGTTAGTGATTTTTGGCATTTATGGTAAAACGGGCTCCTCCCGCTAACTTTGGAAGCCAATTACGGACGAACGGTAAGGACTATCAAAATGCCGTTTGGATAGGTTTATCGCATGGGTTCATAGATGACCTGTACCGATTTGTGTGAGATTTGGACAACATTTGTAGGAAAAGGAGCAAAAAGTGTGTTTTGAAGAAAATTCAAAATGGCGGAAAATCTATCCAGACGCAAATGGGCGTGGCCTATATGGGGAGATGCGTAGTGACCCAAGGAATCCAGCGGAAAAGACATTTTGATTTTACGACCTACGGTTCAAGAGTTAGAGGCCAAAACGTAAAGGACGCTGTTATAGCGCCACCATGTGGCCGATTGGTGTAATTATTTTTTCAATAATTTCGGACTAAATTATGAACCTCCCCTCCAAATGTGGTAACTCTAGCTCTTACGGTTTCTGAGAAAAAAATACTTGAATTTGAGTTTTTTCACTTTTCCATTAAAGCGGATGGGGAAATTTAATGCACTAATAAATCAATATCAATTAAACTATTTAACCAATCTCTTAGCAAAATACAAGCGCACGATTCCAGGTCAAGACGGTCATTTTGAGATATGGCACAACATTGGGGGATAAAAACTGTGGGAGGAGATGCGGTTCAAAGTATTGTTTATCTAGAAAGTGGAATAAAGAGTATAGAGTACTATAGTCTGGTTGCCCTGTTAGGGCAACCACACTAACTAGACGCGTCGCAATTATGGGAAATTGCAAAGTGTGGTTGCGCCGTCGCCGGTCGCAGGTTGCCGCCGCCCGGACTTGAGGAATATGCTTGGAGGAATACCGTCGGAGGTCGCGTGACGTACCATTCGAATTTGGTGCTGATTGGATCCTGTGTTCGTGATACATGGCGTTTTGATTTGAAGAAATAGGCCCCTCCCACTAAAATAAATAAGCCCCTCCCACAAATGTAGCGGGCCAATGACATCGTCACGTCACTCCTGAGATCACCTGCTTTTCAATTTGAGAGGAGTGATCCCCCCAAAAATCATGTTTTTGCATCAAACGGTTACGTTTTGCAGAGTTGTGGCGCCCCCTATGGGTCAAAGTGGAAATGCTTTTGGGGATTCGTTGAGTAAACCACCCTCGACATGTGATTCAAATTTGGGATTGATTGGACGTTTCGTTAGTGATTTTTGGCATTTATGGTAAAACGGGCTCCTCCCGCTAACTTTGGAAGCCAATTACGGACGAACGGTAAGGACTATCAAAATGCCGTTTGGATAGGTTTATCGCATGGGTTCATAGATGACCTGTACCGATTTGTGTGAGATTTGGACAACATTTGTAGGAAAAGGAGCAAAAAGTGTGTTTTGAAGAAAATTCAAAATGGCGGAAAATCTATCCAGACGCAAATGGGCGTGGCCTATATGGGGAGATGCGTAGTGACCCAAGGAATCCAGCGGAAAAGACATTTTGATTTTACGACCTACGGTTCAAGAGTTATAGGCCAAAACGTAAAGGACGCTGTTATAGCGCCACCATGTGGCCGATTGGTGTAATTATTTTTTCAATAATTTCGGACTAAATTATGAACCTCCCCTCCAAATGTGGTAACTCTAGCTCTTACGGTTTCTGAGAGAAAAATACTTGAATTTGAGTTTTTTCACTTTTCCATTAAAGCGGATGGGGAAATTTAATGCACTAATAAATCAATATCAATTAAACTATTTAACCAATCTCTTAGCAAAATACAAGCGCACGATTCCAGGTCAAGACGGTCATTTTGAGATATGGCACAACATTGGGGGATAAAAACTGTGGGAGGAGTAGTGGTCTGAAATATTGTTTATCCGGAAGGATAAAGTTCATCAAGTACTATAGTCTGGTTGCCCTGTTAGGGCAACCACACTAACTAGACGCGTCGCAATTCAGGGCAATTGCAAAGTGTGGTTGCGCCGACGCCGGTCGCGGGTTGCCGCCGCCCGGACTTGAGGAATATGCTTGGAGGAATACCGTCGGAGGCCGCGTGACGTGCCATTCGAATTTGGTGCTGATTGGATCCTGTGTTCGTGATACATGGCGTTTTGATTTGAAGAAATAGGCCCCTCCCACTAAAATAAATAAGCCCCTCCCACAAATGTAGCGGGCCAATGACATCGTCATGTCACTCCTGAGATCACCTGCTTTTCAATTTGAGAGGAGTGATCCCCCCAAAAATCATGTTTTTGCATCAAACGGTTACGTTTTGCAGAGTTGTGGCGCCCCCTATAGGTCAAAGTGGAAATGCTTTTGGGGATTTGTTGAGTAAACCACCCTCGACATGTGATTAAAATTTGGGATCGATTGGACGTTTCGTTCGTGATTTTTGGCATTTTTGGTAAAACGGGCTCCTCCCGCTAACTTTGGAAGCTAATTACGGACGAACGGTAAGGACTATCAAAATGCCGTTTGGATAGGTTTATCGCATGGGTCCATAGATGACCTGTACCGATTTGTGTGAGATTTGGACAAATTTTTTAGGAAAAGGAGCAAAAAGTGTGTTTTGAAGAAAATTCAAAATGGCGGAAAATCTATCTAGACGCAAATGGGCGTGGCCTATATGGGGAGTTGCATCATGACCCAAGGAATCCAGGGGAAAATATTTTTTGAATTTACGACTTACGGTTCAAGAGTTATAGGCCAAAAAGTAAAGGGGGCTGTTATAGCGCCACCATGTGGCCGACTGGTGTGATTATTTTTAAAATAATTTTGCAATAAACTATTAACCTCCCCTCCAAGTCTTGTAACTGTAGCCCTTATGGTTTCCGAAAAAAAAATACTTGAATGGGAGTTTTTGCAATTCCCATTAAAGTGGATGGGGAAATTTAATGCACTAATAAATCAATATCAAAAAATCTATCCAGACGCAAATGGGCGTGGCCTATATGGGGAGTTGCATAATGACCCAAGGAATCCAGGGGAAAATACATTTTGATTTTACGACATACGGTTCAAGAGTTATAGGCCAAAACGTAAAGGGGAATGTTATAGCGCCACCATGAGGCCGATTGGTGTAATTATTTTTCCAATAATTTTGCACTAAATATTGAACCTACCCACCAAATCTTGTAACTCTAGCCCATACGGTCTTTGAGAAAAAAATACTTGAATTTGATTTTTTTCACTTTTCCATTAAAGCGGATGGGGAAATTTAATGCACTAATAAATCAATATCAATTAAACTATTTAACCAATCTCTTAGCAAAATACAAGCGCACGATTCCAGGTCAAGACGGTCATTTTGAGACATGGCACAACATTAAAAACTGTGGGAGGAGAAGCAGTTTGAAATATTGTTTATATGGAATAAGAAGTTCATCAAGTACTATAGTCTGGTTGCCCTGTTAGGGCAACCACACAAACTAGACGCGTCGCAATTCAGGGCAATTGCAGAGTGTGGTTGCGCCGACGCTAGTCGCGGTTCGCTGCCGCCGGGACTCGAGGAATACGCTGGGAGGAATACCGTCGGAGGCTGTGCCAATTACATTGTCACGTAACTCCTGAGATCACTTGCGTTCCATTTTGAGAGGATTGATCCCCCCAAAATAAGGTTTTTGCATCAAACGGTTACATTTTGAGCATTTGTGGCGCCCCCTATAGATCAAAGTGGAAATTATTTTGGGGATTTGTTGAATAAACCACACTTGACATGTGATTCAAATTTGGGATTGACTGGACGTTTTGTTCGTGATTTGTGGGCTTTTTTGTAAAACGGTTCCCTCCCGCTAACTTTGGAAGCCATTTACGGACGAACGGTATGGACTATCAAAATTCTGTTTCCGTTCAGATTATCGCATGGGTCCAGAGATCATGTGTACCGATTTTTGTGAAATTTGGACAAAATATATGGGAGGAGGAGCTAAAAGTGTGTTTTGAAGAAAATTCAAAATGGCGGAAAATCTATCCTGACGCAAATGGGCGTGGCCTATATGGGGAGTTGCGTCATGACCCAAGGAATCTAGGGAAAAATTTTAATTTTACGACCTACGGTTTAAGAGTTATAGGCCAAAACGTAAAGGGGGCTGTTATAGCGCCACCATGTGGACGATTAGTGTAATTATTTTTTTAATAATTTCGGACTAAATTATAAACCTCCCCTCCAAATCTGGTAACTCTAGCTCTTACGGTTTCTGAGAAAAAAATACTTGAATTTGAGTTTTTTCACTTTTTCATTAAAGTGGATGGGGAAATTTAATGCACTAATAAATCAATATCAATTAAACTATTTAACCAATGTCTTAGCAAAATACAAGCGCACGATTCCAGGTCAAGACGGTCATTTTGACATATGACACTAAATTGGGAAATAAAAACTGTGGGAGGAGATGCGGTTCAAAGTATTGTTTATCTAGAAAGTGGAATAAAGAGTATAGAGAACAATAGTCTGGTTGCCCTGTTAGGGCAACCACACTAATAATAAAGCCGGAGGATTACTATAGTCTGGTTGCCCTGTTAGGGCAACCACACTAATTATCAATTTCTAATCAATGGAGCAATTATTTTTGATTTCTTGCCCACCTTTGGAGTTACATCATGGCAAGGTAACTACACAACCCAAACCTCTACCAAAGTGGTCTTGCCCTTTAAGACTGGATGCTGGGTAGATATAGCGCTCCACCTCAGCAATCTCCCAGGGGTCTTAACACGTTGCTCGTCTGATACAATAAGCCACTACGACCTACTTACCTACTTACTGACTTCATATACTGACATGATGATGGAAAACACAGCATTACAACGTCACAATCACATAATTAAATGAATAAAAGATAATTAATTATATTCTTTTTTATAATGACATGTCGATTAGAATATTGTTCTGATGCAATTATACCAACGTAACCTATCACAATACCTAATACATTGTTTTACCCAAATGCCACATGATCACTTAATATTTTCCAAGGCTGCTGTGATCATCCATTGTCAGACAGTGACAAATTCATTATACAAGAATTATGAATAAATCAATTGAACAATAAAACCCAGCAAAGAATGAGTGTCATAGGTCATTATTAATCGTAATGTATTATGAGGAGGGAAAGGGAAGTTAATTCAGCTTAAATGAGCCTTTAGCTGTGTGTTTGCCTGCTATAGCAGCAGTCTCACAGACATACAGTACGTACCAATTGTACTGGGGAAGGGATGCAGGGGCAACAGCACACAACAAGACAAACACTAAACAATCAAAATACACAATTCAAATAGTGCATAGTAGTTGTAATGCAAGGGTTCCCAAACCTTTCAGGCCGCGACCCCTCGAAATAATCATATTTGAACTGGGGACCCCCAAAAATAATCATAATTGAACTGGGGACCCCCAAAAATAATCAAAATTGAACTGGGGACCCCCAAAATAATCATATTTGAACTGGGGACCCCCCAAAAATAATCATAATTGAACTGGGGACCACCCACTCTGACAAGCACATGAATTGTAGGCATTACATTTAGTTTGACTCAGTTCCACAGATAGTAAAATAGCCGAAGTACAAGCTCACAACGCCTCGCAGTGCGAGCTTTTAGATCGGCTATTTTCACAATGTTTGCTTCTTTCTAACGTAATATTTGACAATTTGGCCAATGGTATTAAAAATGTCTTAAAAGTAATTAAAGTTGTCACTTTATAAATGTGCAGATACTAACTCTTAAATATACTGTATGTTGATTTGTTTACTGTTGAGTGAGAAAACAATGTTGCACATTAAGCTAATCATCTGGGGACCCCCCAAAAAATATTTCGGGTCCCGAAACCTGCAGTTTAGGACCCCCTGTTGTAATGTACACAGTACAACAATGGAAGCACAAAGCCACCCTGGGAGAGAACAGTCTCAAGGTGTAGTTTACTCATGACAAGCAGAGCTAAGTAGAGACCATCACCATGGTAACAGGACCTTGGGGGATTTCAAAGTGAAAACTACTCGCTGCATGACGTATAAAACTACTGGGGGTACACCAAATCTAAGGGCCCCCTCAAGATTAATCACATGGCATAGGTTGCGTTCGTACGCTCAGCACGTGTGCGTTCGGTACACGTGCCACCGCAAGCACGATTGTGTTTTTTCAATTACTTTTTTCGTTAGTTGGTTATAATGCTTTGGGGGAAATGGAAATAAATAAATACAATAAAATATAATAAATGTAAGTATTTGTTACCATAACCAAGGACGGGTGTTTTCAATGAATCTAACATGGTTAAAATTGAGTTTTAAGTTACAATGGGTTTGTATAGGAAGTTAATATCAAATTAAATATCTAAATACTGAATCAAGCAACCTAAAAACTGTCTGGGGTGTTTCACACAGGGTCCTGCAGGCCGTGGGGCTTTAGCCCCCCAATTGTTAATCCGGCCCTGCTAACTGTAACCACACATGATGTATGATATATATATATATATATATATATATATATATATATATATATATATATATATATATATATATATATATATATATACTGTACACACACACACACACACACACATATGGGAAATGCGCTGTATTGTATTAGAAATATATGTGTATGTGATGTGCAATTTCTCACCTCAGCTGAATGCACATTGACGATCCTTTAAGTACACCCGGCAGTGCTTTCTATAAATTGTCTCAGCATGGTGTTCAGCCACTGTAAACCCGGGAAACAGTTTTACTTGTCCTTGGAATGAAATACACCCACAAGGTCTAGTGATCATCCATATACCTTCCAGTGATTCTCAAACCTTTTCATTTCAAGGATATGCATTAGTTATGTCGGCAGACTTTTTTTTCTTCATCTCTGCATGGGATCCCGATCGACACTGTAAACTCCTCAGCGTTTATTTCACTCTGAGAGATATATTATTGTACAAATAGAAGCACCATGTGTACACACTCAGAGTTACAGACCTGTATAACGTATTAAGACCGGGAACGCATCTCTGTCATTTTTAGATTTCTTTGGCTATTCAAAAATAGCAGATCTACAAGCTCGAGTGCCGCGCTATAAGCTTGTAGATCTGCTATTTTCTTTTTTTATCTTGAAAATGTCAAATCTTTGAATATATATATTTTTAAAAGCAAACATTTTTAACTCAAATCTTTGCTTCTGGGGATTCTACAAATGATTTCTAAATAAAAAAAACCATTAAAAAAAAACATTAAAAATGTGTTTTAACATATTTTGCTACAATATCAGTGGTTCTCAAACTTTTTCATGTGAAGGACCATCCAAAATGATATCTATTTGGCCGTGGACCCCCATCTCAAATTATTTTGTTCCAGGGACCCCCTTAGAAGCAAATATTTGAGTTACAAATGTTCGCTTTAAAATATATATGTATATTCAAAGATTTGCACACATTGCACACATTTTCAAAATTCTCGTGCATTGAAGGATGCATGGGCTCGGCTCTGGGCTCCCTAGGCTGGCGGGGGGAGTGTAGCGCCCAGGATCACTTAGATATTCGGCACCGGGTGAAAAAGGGTTTCAAACACGTGGGATAAAAAAAATTATAGAAAAAAGAAAAGAAAAACTGTGTTCTAAAAGGTTGGACGGACATAAAGGGGAATTATTCCCTGCAAACTTGGCTGTGCAAACACAACATTAACATTTTAATAATTGACCGGGTTGAGGCACACAGTGGCTGCCTCCCCTTTATGGCGGATCAAAGCACCTCTGCACACAAATAGCAGCAGCAGCAGTAGGTAGGAGACAATCTGTAAAGGCCACACAGACTCATGTTATTATATTATTATTATAATTATTATAATTATATACTGTAGCTCCACCCCCACTGCATGCAGAACTGTTTACCATAATAACTATACCTTCAAACTAAGCTGTAGAGAAACAGGCAGACTTTCAAATAAAAGTCAAAGGACTTTTATTACAAAATCTCAGCACAAAAGAAACACAATATAAAAAGGACATTTGAATATACTTAAAATAGTTAGTTCAATTCAGTTCAGTTAAGAAATAGAAAATAGGAGAACGTTTAAATAATACGGACACATGAGAGAATAAAATTACAGTTGCTGCACAAAACATCACAAAAATGAACCAGTCAGTCAGTCAGTCAGTCAGTCAGTCAGTTTAAATCACAAAAAAATATCTCCAGACACTTTACAATTCAATTCAAAGGAGCTTTATATTATTAAGTGGTTTTGTATTAAGACATGCTAATAACATTCCTTAGGGCTGTACCACACATGGAGAAATGATATCATCAACTTGCGACGGGAGTGGTCCCTATTAAGTGAAAGATGAACTATTTATAAGACTAGATAAAGTGCTCCTCGGTGCACAGCTCTCCGCCAGGTAAGGTACGTTATTGTGGCCTCCTGGTGGCGCTATAATAGGCCAATGTGAAAAGGGTGCCATTTATTCTTAGGCCTTTCATGGCAATCGGACACTGCTTTCATGATTTGAGGCATTTTGTTTTCCGAAAATGTGTTTTGCTAAATTAGACCTGCTGGTGGCGCTATAACAGTTCAATGTAAAAAGGGTGGCATTTCTTCCTCGTTCTAGTGGGAATTTGCGTGTGAAATTTCACGGAAATCGCAAGCTGCGTTCGTGATTTGAGGCATTTTGTTCAAAACGGACCAATCCTGCAAACTTTTGGAAGCCAACCTTAGCCAATTAAGGCGTATTTGGCTCATTAGCCAGGGATCCTTTTAACCCTGTAAGACCCGGATATATTTGTACTTGCAAAAGAAAATTAAAAACCTTTCAGATGGTCTTGTAGGAGTATTTAGAAGAGGAAAATATAATGTTTTTTAAAAAAAAAAAATTTGGTAAGTTTTTATGCAAATGTTGACATTTAGCAACGTTGGGTCCATCAGGTAGCAAAATTTCCTATAGGCCATTTTTATGGATAACATGGCAAATGTGTAATTACTTCACTAAAACAACTTAATGATTCATTTATATGGTTTATTATTTGGCCTCAGATCAATTATGAATAATATTTGGCCTCAGAACAGTATACATTATGAATAATAACACCAATAAGCCATATTTTTTAATCAATTTTATTAAAAGAACAACAAAATAAAAATCTGTACAATATATGTAGTAAAGAAACCTAATAACCTAAACCATTGTCAGTGATCACACAATACTGTCTGGCCAACTCACTGATTTGCATTGATAAAAAGATGCAAACTGATCTCCACCCAATATGACCCTGCACATTGGTCAGTGGGTTCACTGGGTGGTTCACTGGGTGGTTGGTTTTCTTTGGACCCCATGCCACAGTCCTCTTCATCTGACTCTTCACCAGTCTCATTGATGTCTATGTCAACATCACTCTCTCCGTTCATCACGATATCCAGAACATCCCTGGCTGAGAAGCGAGTCCCTTTCTGTTGTTGTGGCATTCTGAAATGAAATATTACCATTAGTACATTTAGTAGTGCTTACACATCACTGCTTACTGCAGTGATGATGAAACAACATTTCACAAGTCATACAATACTGTCTGGCAAACCTATTGTGTGATGATGATTGCCCCTAAGTGGGCATCATTCCATTGCCCCTAAGTACCCACCACACCTTGAATGAATAATGAATAATAATGAACAACCCCCACAACCCCCAACAAGTACCACAGTGGTCCCACTGTCCTTGTAGTATTGAAAGCAAATTAAACATACTGAGAAATAACAAGGGAATATATTGGTTAAACTATGGTTGAATATGTATTGTTTAGGGGGAGAGAGAAAGTTTGGGTGGACATTTTCTGAGGCTTACTGCTCAAAGCAAACAATTCCGTTTTTGTGAACAAAGGAACCAGCTTGTATGGTTCTGACTGTTAAAACAATGGTTACAAATATCATTGGAAATTAGAAATTAAAGTAAAAATGCACATATAGCCTACTCTCTCTCACTGTTTCTCTCTCTCTCATATATATATATATATATATATATATATATATATATATATATATGCAAAGTGGGGGAAATACACATATAACTGTTTAAATCTATTGTGAAAACTATATATAAGGCTGAACAGTAGCAGGTGAACATTAGGCCTGCCCTTGTATTTTTTTGCAACCAAGAGGGCCCAACGTTGACCAAAAGCAACAAGTATGAATCATGCTATAATTTAAATTTGGGACATATATTTCACAATAATAACATATGTACATGTTCTAGACATTGTAATGTTCACCAAAACAAATATTACAGGCATATTACTTACGTTTTTGTGAGGAATATCTTCCAGAGAAAAAAGAGATCTGTTCCAACAGAGATTTTTCAAGTTGTGATGATTCCTGGCTCTGTGGGGGGTATATATATGCAAATATCCTGGCCAATGGCATTGTAAGACTAAACAATAGGACCCAATGAGGATTTAGAGGTGAAAAAATAACAGAAAAACAAATTATTTAAACTCCTTTCTTTATAAAATATAATTGTTGCTCTAAAGCATCGCTGGGTCTTAGAGGGTTAAAGGTAGCAGCTCTGTTTATAAGTGCAGCAGGTCTATGTCAGAGGTCTACTCGGTACAGACAGTGCAGGAAACACAATGGTTGGTAGCCCTTAGTGCAAAGGCAGAGAACATTCCCTCATAAACAAACAATTTCTGACGGTGGGAAGGAAAAACCTTTAACGGGGGGAAAAAGAAAAAAACAAGCTCAAACAGCGCCTGGTTCTAGGTGGGCGGCCATCTGCCCTGACCGGCTGGGTTGAGAAAGAGAGGGGAGGGGAAGAGAGGAAGAAAGGGGGAGAGAGAGGGAGACATAATATACACAAAAATAACAACAAGAATAACAGCTACTGTATAAAGGCAGCGGAAAACAGAGAAGTCTTCTGCTTTTGATTTAAAACACCCGAGAGAGTTGTAGCAGCTAGACCTGCCTTTTTCTGGGAGTTTGTTCCAGATACAGATATGTGGCGCATAAAAACTGAATGTTCCCTCTCCATGTTTACTCCTGATGCTGGGTTCAGAAAGCACGTTTGGGTACATGTCAGTGTTGATTTTGACAGCAAATTTTGAATTTGTTTAAATTTAGACTTGAATAAAATTCCATTTAGTTTTAGTCATATTTTTATTCATCTGAAATGTTTTAGTTATTGTCTAATTTTAGTCAACTAAATATCATACGATTATAGTCAACTCAATTTAGTTAATTTAGTCGACTAAAATGTATTTTGTCGGTGCCTTGATGGCGTCGTAATGACTGATTTTACGCTTGGTTTCATGCTGAAAATAGCCGATCTACAAGCTCAGAACGCGTCGCAGCGCGACGCGTTGTGAGCTTGTAGATCTGCTATTTTCAGAGCGCAACACCCGAGCGCAACCAAGCATACAATAACTTGTCGTTTAGTTCTACTGGATCTCTCCTCCACTCGTCCCTCCCTAACATTTTAGTCTAGCTTTTATTTGTTGACGAAATTGTCAATTTATCTAGTCTTAGTCTTAGTCAACGTAGCTTAGTTTTTATTTAGTTTTCGTCAGTGAAAAAAAGGCAGTCGACGAACATTTTTCGTCATAGTTTTAGTCGACAAAATCAACACTGGGGTACATGTATCTATTTTTGGTTCTCCAGCTGAAAAGGTTTAGGAAAAACTATCAGACATGCACCCTGCGTGTTGAAAAATGACTTTTTTAAAGGGGTCCTGACCAAGTGTCCATTATGTGACGAGTTGGGAGTGACAATGTGTTATGGATTGTGCATGTGTAGAATTATAATCACACAATGACACACAATGAGATGCAGTAGACCCTGCTGCAGAGGCTGTGAGGCTCCATTTAATTTCAATAGACCCAGCTGTAATTTCATATAAAAGTCCTGTGAGCCTGTAGCTTCTGAATCATTCGCTGGTATGGGCTTGAACGTGATCGTAGAAGCTTTGTTGACTGCAAATGAATTTAATTTGGGTCACATTTAACATAATGACCTGTGCACAGCCAAACAGACTTAATGATCCCTGATCAAATATATAGTGTGTCCACTGTGAGGTTTAAAGCTACATCAATATTTATTTAACCTTGTAGAGTTTTATGAAGTGCCCCAGGATTTAATTTGTGAATTCACTTTACATGGAGCGAGTGATGGCCGTCATGGGACATTAAAATACTCGGGTAAAGTGAGTAACAAGATAAAGAATCTCATAAAAAGGAAAAAGTGCTTGTAAACGCAACATTATTAACGTGCTGTGGTGTGACTCCTCATAAATAGATCATATTTCATATTACACTTTAAATGGAAATGACAGGCTCATCAAACGATAACTACAATAACTACACACCCAGTGTGAAATAAGCGTCTTTCATGAGTTTATTTTGCTCCCTTATTACTGACTCTCTTACTCCCTTGGATTTCATAAAATTGGCGTCATAAAATTATCAAAAAGTATAATAAACTAGAAAATGTGCTCCTCGGAGCACAAGTCTCCGCCAGCAGACCCGTGCTATTTTAATAGCACAGGTCGTCTTGGTAGAACGGGTCGTCTTGGTAGAATGCGTGTGTTTTTTGGTGTTCTGCAGGGGCGACTGAATATGTAGTGTCTGCATCTAAAAAATGTTCTTCTTGAAGCAATGTGTCATATGGGAGTCGTCGTAATTGACTGGTTTGTTCAAATGCTTGTCTGTCTTCTTCATCTTCATAGTCTTGAACAGTTTCAGCAGTTGATTGGTGTGTTTGATCTATGTCAGTTTTCTCTAGTGCTACATAATGTATTTGATCAAGGTGGCCAATTGTTACAGTATTAAGACTTCGGCCTTGTTGTGGGATCAATTCAACTCTATAGTCCTCTTCTGTGTTACTGTTGTAGATGAGTATGCTTTCTTAGCTTTGGCCTTCTGCGCCTTTGCTTGACCAATGTTAGGTGTTCTCAGAGGGACACACACACGCACGGACGGGTGATTTGTACTGGAAGGTACTGTTCCAATCAAGACTGATTAATCCTGTCTTACCTCACTTCAAAAATGTCTTTTTGAAGTGACACACCTATTTATAGGATTTTATTTCGTCATGCGTCCCTCTAGCCAATCAAAGGCATTGGTGTCAACATATTGACACGTGTCACGTGGAGCTTGACCAATGTTAGCTTGGCTAGGAGGCAGGTGAACACACGGCGGGACGAAGCGAAAACATACTCTCCGCCTCCGGCGGAGACAATAAATTATACAAAGTGGCTGCATGTTTGCATTAGTGCTTGCGTGCACAAGTTTGAGTTGGTGTGTTGGGATGTGATGTGATGTGTGCGTGTGCGTGTGTGGAAAAATAACTCAGATGTTTTACTTAAAGAGGTGGTGCCATGGTTTTGCACTTTTTCTGTTTTTCATGTGTCTATGAGGTTGATAGAACTTCATTAAGCCCTCTGGTGGTGTTTTTATGTTTTATGTCTTCTCTGACCATTTTGAGTTTCTACCTGGAGGCCCCCTTGAGGGTCAAACGTGCCAATAGAGAAACAGTGCTTTAGTGACATAGTAAAAACATACCCTCCCCCTCATTATCATAACGCAACAGGTGTGAGCATGAGGAGGAGGAGGGACTAGGACAGGTGGGTGGTGCTAAGGTGGTGGAGGAGGTGCTAAGGTGAGAACCAGGTATACTTAATGAACTGGAGGCGTTTCCACATAAAAACATAATTTTAACAATTTTTGTACACTTTTTTTTTTAAATCTTCCTCCTAGTATAACCATAATACCTGATTATGTTTTGGGGGGGGGGGGGGAATCACTGAAAATCAAGGCACCCCGTCTAATAAAAAACGTACTTGCGTAAAAGTACAAAAGTATTGATATCAAAATGTACTTAAAGTACGAAAGTAGAAAGTACTCATTAAGCAGAATGTCCCATTTCACCAGTTTTCAAATGTATGTATGTAATGTATAAAAATCCTTTGAAAATAGCAGATCTACAAGCTCACAATGCGTCGCATCGCGACGCATTGTGAGCTTTTAGATCTGTTTTTTCAAATGGCCGAAATGTATAAAGGGCTGAAGTAGGCATGTAACGATTCACTCAACTCACGATACGATTCGAATCACGATTCGAGGTTCACGATACGATTTTTCACGATTTTTAAGCACATTTATTTTCGAGACAAATTACTGAAAAACCTTGATTATTTCTCTTACAAAAATCATGTATTTTTTAACAACTGTATTTTCTCTCGTCCTCTTTTCAATATATGAAATTAAGCCTTTTTTATTATTCATGAGGTACATGCATTAACTGTAAGGTACACATTAAGACATATACTTTTTTATCTGTAAAATAATAACTTTAAATATATAAGTATTATGAAATAAATGAATTTTAAAACATATGTCCCAGATGAAATACATTATAAAGAAAACCTTCAAATAAACAAATTAAGGCTTAGCCTTTGTTCCAAGCTTGGGATTTACAAGTATATTTTTATCTATGCTATATTCTCAGCATTCTGTACACATTTATGTAATAAGGTTAACTGTTTTAAACTGCTCCAAATGAGATTAGATTAAAAAATAATTGATTAATATCAATGTAATTCGCTATATATCTGACAGACAGTGTTGAAAGGAGTTTGACGTTGTCAGCAGTCTGATACAATTGTTAAATTATTATTATTCATATAGATTATTATTCATTGTACTCTGCAGCGGCAGCCGCACCGAGGCGCTCCAGAATTAGCCGTTTTCATTAGAAGCCTATCAGTTGTATGTTTCCTACAGAGTTTAAATCAGACAGGCTAACAACAGCTAACAATATTGTCAGATGGGGGAGGGGGTAAACGGTATAGTTTGGGCTTTTCATCAATCAAATAAACATGTTTACATGCGACGCACATTTCCCTCTTTATGCAGTGCGATCGCCTAGTTGTTTAGATTTCATAGCCTGAGAGGACGTGAACCCCACTCTCCGTTCATAGCCTGCCGTTGAGTGAGTGAAGAAGAGACCCACGGAGGCAGCTATGGTGGCCCTGAGGGGACAAAATAGTAGGCGGATAACAAGGAATTGAGTCTGACTCGATTGCGCCCTCTGCTGGTTGCATCGCGATGTCATATTTTATTGCATCGATTTAAATCGTCACCACTTTGAATCGATTTAAATCGATATACGATAAATCGTTACATGCCTAGGCTGAAGTGTTTAATGCATGTTTTGTAATAATAACAATCTGCAATGTAACTACCGTAATTCTCGCACTATAAGCCGCACCTGAATATAAGCCGCAGCAGCTAAATTGAATGATTTGTACATATATAAGCCGCACTGGACTATAAGCCGCGGGTGTAAAATCCATAGATGTAGGAGGTCCCCTAGTGGCCGTTAGCTGTAAAAATCCATAGATAAGCCGCACCGTTATATAAGCCGCAGGGTCGAAAAATGGGATAAAAGTCGCGGCTTATCGTCCGAAATTTACGGTAGTAACGAAAGTTTTCAAATAATTGTAATGGAGTAAAAGTACAATATTTGGTTCTGAAATGCAGTGGAGTAGAAGTAAAATTATTGAAAATTGGAAATACTCCAGTAAAGTTAAAAAATACCTCAGAATTGTACTTAAGTATAGTACTTGAGTAAATATACTTAGTTACTTTACACCACTGGATGTTGGGGTATGCAGTGAGTGTGTAATGGTGTACTTGTACTGTATGTGGTTGTGTACAGTCTGTACTGTAGCGGGTGAGTGAGCATTCCACTCTAGACAGTGGGAAGGAAGCCAGTGCATGGCAGCATCATTGTGTGGGCTTCTCAGTTCAGTGAAGGGGACAATTTGATATTTTCTTCTCCTCCGTCCTTCCCTTTAAGCCACAGCTTGGCCCAGGAAACTCTCCCCAAAAGGCCTCTTCTGTGGTGGCTGGCAGAATCCTGCAACGTGATCTAAAACCAATTTCACTATTTGAATAAGCTAACACTTCTTTTTTTTCTTCTTATCTTCCCCTTGCAGTCCAAAAAGATCCAGGCTCAACTGAAAGAACTGCGCTATGGGAAAAAGGATTTAGTTTTTAAGGTAAGCTCAAACTGAAGGTGGGTGGTCTTTGTAACAGTTCCAGACTGGAGCTAGACACAGGTACCAGGACCACCTGGACAGAATGATCCTATCAGGGCTACAACTTCAATTAAATCACTCTACCAAAACCTACCAACATTTCCCCAGGACTGAGTTTCACTCAAATCTTGTCCTCTATTTCCTAAACAATGATGAGTATGTGGATACATAATCTGAACCATGTAGGATTAAGTTGATCTGAAATAATACTTCAGATATCAAGAAATCATAACAATGCAAATAAAAAATAAAATAAAAAAAAGAACACGAAGGCTGATGTTTTTTCACACTTTTAGAGCAAACGTAGACATATTCTTATAAAGTCCATAAAAGACACATTTTAATTACTTCCTGTCAAACGCAAACATACCCTGTGATGACATAGGCAAGCCCTTATGAATAACTATGAATCATTCCCATGGCTCATGTTCCTCCACTCCCACCTGCTTCTCAGTAGGGAGCCACTCTTGGTCTGCTACAGTACGTTGTTTATCCAACTCAAGATGACAGCCAGACGGTGCATTACTCATTTTAAACTTGAACAGTGCATTACAATTATGTATCTGAAAACATTTGAGGTGAGAAATAAGCAATGCAGTGCATAAACGTGCGTCAGCAGTGCCAGTCTGTACGACGAGACACAAGCTGTGTTGTGTGTAGAGCCTGTGATCCCATAGCCCGAGGGGGCGGGACGTCGGCTGAGACCGTGATTGGTTAAGCCAAAACACGTCTCTGTTCTGAGCAAAGCTTAGTAAAAAAGTTAGCAATAAAGCACACGATACTGAGAACTCAAGGCCATAGATTGGGCTCCAATCAGCACAAATCACCCCATACATTTGGGCCAGTTGGGCACATCTACCCTAGTTGGGTCTATTTGTGTCTTATCAGCCTTTTCTTTCGGTGATTCAATGTTAACGAATGTGCTTCCACCGTCCGAGTTATGTCCCGATCGTAAATCATGTTTTGGCACAACTGCCAATCAAAGTGACTACTGGCCAATCACAGCGCATATTTTCCGGCCAATCACAGCGCATCTTTTCCGGCCAATCACAGTGCGTCTTTTACAGGACTTGGACAGCTAGGTCACGTGACAGCACATGCCTTAACATCGAATCACAGAAAGAAAAGTCTGATAAGACCCAAGTAGACGCTGTTGGGTATAGTTGGGATGGTTTGTGCTGATTGGAGCCCAATCTACGGGCTGATAATCCCCTCACAGGATATACTCTAAAAGCATACTTTGTTTTTTATTCTGATTAAAAACATGGCAGGCTAGTAAGCAACGCAGCTGCAGTTTATCAAATTAATTATTAACTAAGTTTCTAAATCCCTCTGTTAGACTAACAGCATAGTAACACCACTCGTTGCTATTTCCCCTACTTGATATCTCCAAACATCAAAAGCTTTCGTAGCTGCTTTTATTCAGTACTGATGCTTGCACATTGGCACAGTAATGGCATTGTGCACACATAAACCTACAACACCCATTAGCTGCAGCAGCATTCCTTAGGCTGCCATGTTTTTTTAATCTTCTGTAGTTTTTAACCTGAACTGGATAACAATTACAAAATCCGCCTAGGGTTTCATGGCCCAAAAGGCATTTAAATGGCTGTGAAATTGGCACTCATTAATTGGAACATTTAATTTCAGTCGTGTATATGTGTGAAATATCAGCTTGGGTGATGACATGCATGCTTCACCACACAACACAATCTCTATTGTAAGGACTAAGTGCTCTTGTATCTCAACTCTGGCATCATAATGAGTGGCTTTTACCAGTAAACAGGCTGACCTTCAGGCTGTTGTTTGCATTGCTGAGGTTGACAAATGTCAGTTGACATTTCTGCCACAATACCCCAGTAACTGACTGTCATTTCATAAATGTACCATTTGATCCCCTCAGACCCATCATTTATAAAGCTTTCTCAAAAGGTGACAGAAATGAATACAAAATGCCTCATTCCTCATCTGGCTTTATATGCTGCTTGTGCAGTGGCTGAATATATTGTTCCAGGGTATTCATTTCTTATTCTATTTATGGTCTGTGGATGATTGATTGATATGCTTTGACTTCTGGTGTCACTGGCTGTAAATCCTTCATCACTAAATCCAGGCTTTGATTTTAAAGAAAAAGGGGGGGAAAAGAAAGAAGAACATTTTTAAAAGAAAGAAAAAAAGACAAATACTGGAATTAGCCAATCTACAAGCTTGTAGATCAGGTATTTGGGGTATTTCTGAAGAGAAATGTTGTCAAAGTTTGACACATTTGGTCAAAGGGAATGGTATCCAGTGATGGAAAAAGGACTCAAATGTTTTACTTAAGTAAAAGTATCAATATTGCAATGTAGAAATACTCTGTTACAAGAAGTCCCGTATTCAAAATGTATTTGTAATTTTTTTTGGTAAAAGTACAAAACTATTGGTATCAAAATGTACTTAAAGTACCAAAAGTAAAAGTACTGCTGTTTTTACACAAGTTTTCAAATGTATAAAAATCTTTTGAAAACAGCAGATCTACAAGCATCGCGACACATTGTGAGCTTGTAGATCGGCTATCTTCAAATGGCCAAAATGTATAGCCTATAGGGCTGAAGTGGGTAATGTTTGTTTTGTTATTAGTATCAAAATCTAGTAACTAGTAACTAAAGTTTTCAAATAATTGTAGTGGAGTAAAAGCGCATTATTTGCCTCTGAGATGTAGTGGAGTAGAAGTAAAAGTACTGAAAATTGGAAATACTCTAGTAAAGTAAAAGTTCCTCAAAATTGTACTTGAGTAAATGTATTTAGTTACTTTCCACCACTGATGGTATCATTAATTCAGTTCCTCAGAAAAGGGAAAATACGCTCCATTGCCCAGGAGGCGGTGATGAAATGACCAGTGGAGGAGAGAGAGAGCAGTTATAGAGTCATTGAAGATAATGATGACGATGCCATCAGCCTTGCAGGAGTCATTCAGAGTTCAGACACCTGACTGTGACACTTCTCAAATGTATATGTAACTGTCACCACCATGTCATTTCAGTTGACCTTTAAATCTTTCACTGCCGGACTTATTTCTGGCTGCGTGTGATTTCTAAATGTTCTTACCTTTTGAAGTAGTCACAGAATATTTATCCCCAGTATGATCAATCCCCTGATAGTTGGTAATCACGGGGTGTTTCACTGTGCTTCCGCGGGGAAAAAAAATCATCGCCTTCGCCCGTCCGCTTGTTATAGGCTGTTGAAAATAGGACGACTCGTCCAAAATACACAGGAGGCGAGATACATGCGATTTCCCAAAGACGTTAAAACAGGAAGTCAATGGAGCAGTAAATCTTGGGATCACGTGATCTCCCGTATCTGTGTGCATCTGGGGATGAAATGGTCACTCATTATGTTAGAGAAAAGCGCCATCTAGTGGAAAAACAAAAAAACACAAAAAGTCGTAAAAGTCGTCCTTGGCAGTGAAAGAGTTGTCATGGAAACAATGTGATTATTGCATTTTTGCCATTGGACATTCCAACAAATCACATTTCTGTTTTCTGTTAAAGTTTTGTAAACCAAAATTTCAATAATCAAAATAAATAATGTATAAAGTACTATGCCCAAAACAGGCCATATATGTCATAATGTTATACTTCACAGTGCATTCTTTTGCATTTTTGACACGTTTTGCCTTAAATACCCAAAATAGGGACACCAGTTTGAAAGTGGTTAAAAGAGTGGGGACAACGACATAGAAATAACGCTGGAAATATGACATTTCTGTTAATTTAATCCACACAGGATGATACAACTAAACTACATCACACAGATACCAACTTTAGAATAAACCCGAGCAATATCACTGCCAAAGGTTTTCAGCAGAAAGTTGTTAAGAAGATATTAAAAAGATGCAGTTTTGCTACAGTAGGTAAAAGCAGCAAGCATGAGATAAAGGCTGTGCCTCAGCCTCACGACTCAAACCCACACAGTCCCAGCACACCTGAACACTGGGAGAAGAAGGTCGTTTCTCATTGGCAAGATTAGTCAAAACAATACAAACTTTGGAGAAATGTTTGCGTGTCAGAATTCTCCTGTGAGACATTTGGCAGTGACTGCATTCAGAGACAGGAGGAGCCCATTTCACACTTTCAAACCAACAGCCTGTGGTGGTGACACTTCACAATTCACCCGTAGCACCGATTCTTCCCATCTGACACCAAATAACATTGCACGCCTGTTCGCCCCCCCCCCCCCCCCCACGAGTTCTCACCTATTTCAGGTCTGTTCAGGCGCGGAACGACACCTCGCCTCTGTACCAGCTTTGATCTGCAGCGAGCTCACTGTGCTCCTCGCGTGAATAGACAGCAGTGGTGGAAAACATACTTAAATGTTTTACTTAAGTAAAAGTATCAATACTGCGATGTAGAAATAAAAGTAAAAGTCCGGAATTCAAAATGTACTTGAGTAAAAGTACAGAAGTTTTGGTATCAAAATGGACTTAAAGTACCAAAAGTAAAAGTAGAATGTCCCATTTCACAAGTTTTAAAATATATTTTCTATTTTCAAATGGCTATTTTCAAATGGCCAAAATGTATATAGGGCTGAAATGGTTACTGTATGATTGGAATAATAATCAATATCTACAAACTAACTAGTAACGACGCATCGCGACACATTGTGAGCTTGTAGATCGGCTATTTTCAAATGGCCAAAATGTATAGCCTATAGGGCTGAAGTGGGTAATGTATGTTTTGTTATTAGTATCAAAATCTAGTAACTAGTAACTAAAGTTTTCAAATAATTGTAGTGGAGTGAAAAGTACATTTGCCTCTCAGATGTAGTGGATGGAGTAGAAGTAAAAGTACTGAAAATTGGAAATACTCCACTAAAGTAAAAATACCTCAACATTGTACTTAAGTACAGACAGACAGACAGACAGACAGACAGACAGACAGACAGACAGACAAACAGACAGACAAGACCACCGCCAGTAAACGCCAGGCACTCTGTCTGTGGTAACCATAGAAACGGCTTATGTGCATCAGACTACTGTATCCCTGCATTTTCTTTTATAGGCAATGGAAACATACTAAAATATATTTTCTAGACAATATTGAAAGAAACGGTTTAACTACATAAATTAACTTATTGTCTTGTCAGGTGTCTTTCAAAATGAGTGCAAATAACTGTTTAACCACATGAACCCCATGGCATGCCTATTCTCGGCAAGTCATGGTAGGTGGTAGGTGAACACTCGTCAAAAATAGGCGAACAGCTGCTAAAATTGCCGCCCTACAAGCTCAGTGAGCTTCTATGAGCTATTTTCGGCAAAGAGATTTGGTTTAGAGGGGAAAAGGGAAGAGGCCGGGTATAGACCCCTGAGGGACCCCGGTGTTTCAGGGAACTCACAGATAGCAAGGATCAGTCTATGAAAGTCAGTCATATCAACGTGGCGGTTCACTTAACACAATGACCTTGTGATGATGCTGTGTGTACCGGAAGAATACACTCGCACACACGTACTTTCGTGACGCACAAACGCAGGGTGTTGCTGAAAAAGAGCAGTTACCCTGGATAAATGAAAATTCAAATACAAAAGTTACAAAACACACACACACGTTCTTAGAAGACAAACTGAGATAGCTGTTTTTATAATAAATATTTTTATGGCCACTCAGTTTTTTTCCATGAAAGTTCACCCTCATTCAAAAAGACCCGGAACACATTATTAACTAAGTATCTAAATCCGTCTGTTAGACTAACACCAGTAACAACACTCACTGCTACTTGATATCTACTCCAAACATCATAAGCTTTCATAGTTGCTTTTATTGCTGATGATTCAACTGTTATCCCACGGCTGAAACACTTAATAATTTATTCTCTCAGCCAAATGTAAGATCATGGCAAAGAGACTCTGATGCCAATTACTAAGTGCCAGTTCCTAATGATATAGCAGCCATGTCTTTGAAATATGTAAATTAAACACCCCTCTATCTTTTTCAAATTACACAGCCATATGCACACACAGGGAACAGCCTTTTGTTGACCTGTCTGTATCCTTATAGTCCTTATCTCCCTGAAAGTAATTCAGGTCAGAGAGCAATGAATACTTACTGCCTCTCAGTTGCCATTTGCTACAGAGACACTATGTACGAGCCTTTGTGCTCATGATTAAAGAACTCCTCAAATTTAATTCCCTTGGATTCCCTCTCGAGCTTCAGTCTGACAGCTACGAATGGCTTTCTGAGATACGGCTCAAATTCCCTGTAATGGAAAAATGGGCCTTACGGGAGAACGATCTGATGCTTCTCTTTCCTGGAAAACTGTTGCCCCGTCCTTGACTGTTAACCACAGAGTCAAAACTTAAATATCTAATGCGTAATACAGTAATACAGTAATACAGCAATACAGTAATACAGTACACCCTGAGGTGTGTTCACCACTGAAATTAACACTTGGCTGCGAGGAATAATCCCAGTAGGAATCAAGATCAAGATACTGTAACCGTACCTCCGCCTGAATACATTGCAATAAAAATTTGACATTGAATTCAAAATGATCAATTTCTCAGCATTGTTTGCTCCGGGATGTTTGACCTTGGGTGTTTATGGATGGAGGCCAGTATTGTGTATCACTTCATAAAACACGTTCTGTAAACATTCACAACCGCAGGTCATCATCATAACCTTTCTTTCAACTCGGAGTGCTGTTGAGGGTCAGGCCCTCCTTTTCAATGTAGCCGAGGTCATCACTATGTGAATGGGTGAATGTAATGCACAATCTATGTTAAAGCGCTTTGGATAAAAGCGCTATATAAATGCACCATTTACCATTTATATGACTTAAACCAATCAGAGTATCGGCCTTTAATAACTAGCTGCACCCGGCGTGAGGCGTAATCATATGGCGGAGATCAGAGGACGCACAGAACACTTTTCCAGCGTGTCCTTGTGCATGAAGTGAAAGCTCACAAGCTTGATATCTATGGGAGCAACATTAATGTGATAATTATTGTGATATAATGATGTCAGGAGACATGGGGGGGGAAAAGGTTCTCTGCTCACCAAAACATTGAAACGAGAGATGTCTAAACGCAGTGCATGGCCACACTATACATGTGGTCAGCATCACTGTATCTTAATGTTTCATGTCCAACAGATATCTGTGCTACAGTATCTTGACAGATCAACTTAATATTCACATGCTCATTCACAGTTAGGTTATTATATTAATGCATGCTAATGCCAGTGATTGGGTCAAACATTACTTTGAATCACACACGCACGCACACAGACACACAGACACACAGTCATATCTACACACATATCTACATACATACATACATACGTGCGTGCGTGCGTGCGTGCGTGCGTGCGTGCGTGCGTGCGTGCGTGCGTGCGTGCGTGCGTGCGTACATAGTAGGATGATGTGCGTTGGGAACAAATGTAACCACATGGGTCCATTTGGTTACATTTGTACATTGTCAGAGTTATGATTGGATTAGCCTCGATCTCCAGGCTTTTATTTTCCTTTGCGTTTTGCTCAAAAATAAGAGCCTGGACCAGCCTGTTGACGTTCCTGGAATAGGAAGTGGGTGATTTCCCCAACCAACCAACCAGAGTGCAGTGGGCGTCGCTCCAAATGTTGTGACGTCAGGGCTCTCAATGCTGCACATTGGGGAGGAGGAGGGGCGCGGGGGCGGGAGCACAGATCGGTGAACCAATGGGATCCGGCGGATTCTCTCTCCGGAGATTTTGAACCCACCCCTCAGACAGGATATCAGACGCGCTATAGGGCAGCCTATAATTGGATCAACTATCACTGAAGAGTTCACTGTGTATTGTATCAGGCCTAGTCAGTTCACTGACCGAAAATCTTTTTTTCAATGTATTGTTCAGAACATTGTTGAAATGAATAATTAATAGTTTTATTAATCTCAATTCCACTTCTTCTTAGTCAGCTTGATTATGTTCAGGAAGTTCAACTAATCCAAGTAATTAATGTAAAAGTTTGTCCCTGTTACTGAGAGTTGGGCCGTGAATGGTTTTCAAGGTGGCTCTGAATTAAACCCAAGCAAATCATTTAATTGCCCTTTGGCTACGATTTCACCTGTATCTCTATGACATGTTCAATTACATTTCATTAAATTATTTTAAATCCTAAAATCATATTAGGCCCTGGTAATAGATTTGTTCCTACAGTGGAACTGGAATGATAATACGCTCTGCGCCGACTGCATTGCCCTGTTAGTTAGATGTAAGTTAACTGTAAAGGTCATCACACATTGGAGGCGACGCAAATAAACCACCCGAAAATGCGCCGGAAAAAAAATCGCCTCCCATGTGTGAGACCTATGTGTTAAGACCTACACACGCACCCATCATCTATGTTAACTGGTGCCTTAATACAGTATTAGGCCTATGCTTTTTACAATGTGCATTCCATTCACTCATTCACACCCATTCACTCTCTCTCTCTCTCTCTCTCTCTCTCTCTCTCTCTCTGTCTCTCTCTCTCTCGCACACACACACACACACACACACACACACACACACACACACACACACACACACACACACACACACACACACACACACACACACACACACACACACACACACACACTCTCTCTCTCTAATGGCTGAATAAACAATGCAATGCACCAACCTGCTCGAGTGCACGAGTTAGTTCAACTGAGGTCTGTCCTGAAGAAGTGTGTAGCTGCTCTCACAGAGACTTAGAAAAGTCAGGCCAAAAAGTGATGAGCAGCAGTATAAGATAAGGGTGAATCTCAGTCCTTTGTGCTACAGAGATATTTCATTATTAATAACTGTGGGTGAGAGGAGAGCAGGGATGGAGAAATGCTGTGTTTGCACAGTACAGTACAGTAAGTACAAGAGGACTGAGGACTCAATTGTTTCTAACGTTTCTAAATGTCTTACTTCAGGGCCAGCAGCTAATGGACCTGGAGCACAAGCTAACCATCGCAAAGGAGGAGCTGGAGAAGACGGCCCTCGACAAGGTGGATATAACTCAGATAATAATCTTCTTTTTATGTTCACTGTTTGACATTCTCTCCTGAACTATCAGTTAGTTTTGTTTCGCAGCTCGGAGGATTTAAAGCGTCTGGCTGATATCTGATCTGTTTGAATAAAATATGAATACGGGAGGTCAAACATCTGATTCTTTTTTTATGATGGATAATATGTAGGAATAGACAGAGACTTTGTGAAGAGAGAGGTTTATTATTCATAAATACGAGCAAGGTGATGAGGCTGCAGCATACTACAAAACTTTTTTTTTCGGCTTGGGCAGGGCTTCCCGAATCAAGGAAAGTTTGGCGAGGACGAAACAGTTTTATACGCCCTGCCAACACCGCGCTGAGTTCTGAACGTTAGACCAGTGGTTCTCAAAAGCGTACATTTGTAACTCAAATCTTTGCTTCTGGGGCGTCCTTGGAACGAAATATTTTGAGATGGGGGTCCGCGACCAGATAAATATCATTTTGGGGGTCCTTGACATGAAAAAGTTTGAGAACCACTGCGTTAGACCCCGCCCACTGTACAGCACATGCTGGAATGAAGATTTTACGACGGATCAACCTCGTGCTTTCACATAATTTGTCTCTTAGATTTTGTTTCTGCCAACAGACACAGTTGAGAGAGTGTCTCTTTCTCCATTCATTAATTGCCATCTGGTGGTGCGTGTGTGTGTGTGTGTGTGTGTTGTCCCGTAGAGCAGATTTATCAGCAGCCAAACTTGTTGCTGACAGGTTGCGGTAATAAAACAATATGTGACCACGTAATGCATGGGGGCCTGCGGACATTTTTCAACGCTTTTCAAAATGACGATACAGAATGTAAGCTTTCAAATGATCATTCATTGAAATCTGAAAATATTTGTTATTCTGTCGTTTTTTTGACCTGCCGAAGACAAAAATACGTTCTTATTTGTTTGGGGTATGATGCATTATACTTTAATAAAAGTATACAATAAGGTTTAAGTGGTTATAACACTTATGCCCAGTCACAATAGTAGCCTATCCAAAAATCCCAGAACATAGTGTCACATCACAATATCAATATTATATCAATACTGTATATTTCCCAGCCCTACTTGTTCTTTTAGGCAGGCAACAAGGTTGTACTGTGGAGTATAAATGAGGTTTAACTCCCCCACAGTTGATGGATGGACGGACGGACGGGAAGGACACATATAAAAAGCAGAATAATCCTCTCGTGTATAATCTTGTTTTATGTCACAGGAGTCTCAAATGAAAGCATTGAAGGACACGGTTCATATCTGCTTCTCAGCCGTGCTACACAACCAGCCCAGCGGAACTCACAGGTTCCCCTTGTCCACCTCGCCTCACCTGCTGAGATACCCATCTCTACTCAACAGCTCCAGAGTCACCTTTCAGCAGCCTCACGCCAAGGTACTTTTTGGGCATATAGGCGAACATTGCGAAACGTGAAAATAACACATCTACAAGCTTGTAGATCTGCTGTTTTCGGCAAAGAGATGTTGGGCCCTATGTTCGCCAGTGCCCTACCCATTATCCCTAAACTTCTTTGCCATTTTTTACTAATTTTAAAAGCATTTTCAAATAGTTCAAATAGCCAATAGCTCACAACGTGTCAATGTAGATCGGCTATTTGAACTGTTTGAACATGTTTTTAAAAATAGTAAAACATGGCAAAGAAGTTTAGGGATAATGGGTGAGGCACCGGCGAAAATAGGGCCCCTAGTGTAGAGAGAAAAAGGAGGGGACCAAGTACATACCCCTGGAGGACCCCAATCAACTACGGTTGAAGTGGACAAAACGTGTGAGAATAAGGAATGTTGGAACAGTGTTGAATATGTATATTTATAGAGACAGAGAGAGAGAGAGAGAGAGAGAGCGAGAGAGAGAGCGAGAGAGATTTATTTTTGCCTATAATGACATGCCCAGATATCCATTCACCCAGCACACTTCACTGCTCACATCATATTCATGAACACACTGTCTCTATGCAATATCACTTAACGTTTTAGACAATTATCAGCTCCCATTGAAGAGGCCGTTTGTCACTCTGATGTACCCTACCTCTGCACACGGAAATGGTCCGGGTCAAAATGACTAACAAAGAACATAGTCAGGCAAACACAATCTCAGAAAGTGTTCCGAATAATAACATGTTGAGACCAAGTAGCAGTCATACTAATTTATGTCATTCTTTCTCTCAGCTCTATGGAGCTGTGGAAGTAAGACCCCATTTATTTCCAAGTATAATGGAGTTTCTGTATAGTCTAGGACTTTGTTCTCTATTGAATTAAAGGTGAGACACGCGCTTTGTTTGGAACCGCTCAAAGTCAATGTCACCGAGGGCCTCGCAGAACACCCACAGATTAATCCTTTTTTATGGGCAAAACAAAGGTGAAAACAAAGAATGGAAATAGGATTACTGTATGCTGTGTGCAGGCTGACACGCATGCACACAGACATTCTATGCATTTATAGGTAGCTTTTCCTCAGCCATTTCACTGAACCCGACAGACTTTCCAAATGGAATTGGAATGTGCAGAATATATACCTACTATTACATTTGTTTCTTGAATATAGTGTACAGTATATCATCAATGGCTCTCTGTTCCCTGCCAAGCAGCCATGTCTGCATTATTCAGAGACTATGTTGGTTTTGATTTCAGAACAGCAGTCACGTTTAATCCAATAAGACCGGGAACACATCTCTGTCATTTTAGATTTCTTTGGCTATTCAACAATAGCAGATCTGCAAGCTCATAGCGCGGCACCGAGTGCCGTGCTATGAGCTTGTAGATCTGATATGTTTTGAAAAATCTTGAAAATTCTTAGAATCTTTGAATATATTATCTTTAAGCAAACATTTTAACTCAAATCTTTGCTTCTGGGGATTCTACAAATGTCTTCTAAATCCTAACAGTTTTTTGAAAATCATTATGTTGCTATAATATCAGTGGTCCTCAAACTTTTTTCATGTCAAGGACCCCCAAAATGTATTTGGCCGCGGACCCCCATCTCAAAATAAGTTGTTCCAGGGACCCCCCAGAAGCAAAGATTTGAGTTGAAAATGTTCGCTTTGAAAAGATATATATTCAAAGATTTGCACACATTTTCACGATTTTTCAAAAATAGCAGATCTACAAGCTTGCTATGAGCTTGTAGATCTGCTATTTTTGAATAGCCCAAATAAATCTAAAAATGACACAGATGCATTCCCGGGTCTTAATGGTTTAAATCATCAAGTCAGCCCCAGCACTGCAGCGTCTTATCAACTGAACCCGTTTCACGTTTTTTGTCTCTAAGAGGCTTTTCTCTCCTTGATTCAGTCAGAAACTTCCTCGAATGCCTCAGAGCTTCGACACGCCAGAACAAAGGGCTTTTTTTCCTGCTTACAACTCTGTTCTGAGCACGCTCCAGTGCCACCATAAACATTACCGTCCCCCCGACGCGGTGCCACCGTTTCCACCGCTGTCACTATACCGTCCCCCAATGGAACGGTGACGATCACGTTTGTGAATGAACAAACGAGGGAAAAACTAAACAAATGCTGGAAACATCTTACCCTCGTCATTTTATACTGTATACAGTAACTCTGTTGTCAGGCGGAAACCAACAATGTCCAAAATATTAACTTTTCAGGAAATGTTTTTAAAACATCAAAGTTGGTATGGTGATTTTCATTTTATACATTGTCAGATACTTGAATGTGTCCTTATATTATCATAATTTTACCCAAATACAGCTCAAGTGGAGTTAGGAGGTTTTTGACCATTAATGTGGAGATAGTTGTTTTGTCCATCATTGATTAGAACGACAAAGTCAGATGAGAAACAAATCTAAGTTTGAGTTAGGTGGTTTGAACGACAGTTTGAGGATCCAATGGAGGTAGGAGGTTTAGTCAGAAGCACTTTTTAATACGTTTCATTGGTTCAACATTTGTAAAACCCACACACAGAGGTAAAGGGTGTTCAATAGCACTGGTTTATATAAATAAATAAAAAAGTATAAAAATATATTATTATTATTATTATTATTATTATTAATGCTGTTACAATGTCTGTGGAAACCAGAACAAAATAATTGTACTCTTCTGTTCCCGTACAAAATATATAACAAATAAATATACGGTCATCTTCAAGCTCTCAACGTGCCACATCCACGGCTCGTTGAGAGATTATAGATCGGCTATTTACCGGTCGACCACTTAGCTTATAGATTGGCTATTTAGAGTCGATAACCCATCCTTCGTAACATGAGCAGAAGGCACTACAGAGGAAGCGCCCCAGGGAGCAGTTGATGGTTAAGTGTTTTGTTCAGGGACACCTCGACACTGTGAGGTCTGGAATCGAAACTGGGACGTTGTGTTCCCAAGGCGGGCCCTCCAACCATTCAGCTATGGCCACCCCTATAGATCAATGAGCTCATACTGTAGATCGGCTATTTACGGTCGATGCCGTTGTACGACGAAGCGCTGACGTAACGCCACCATAGCGTGGCAAAGGTTGTGGCCCCAAAATCGGGGAAAGGGTTGTCTCTGGCTCTGTCTCTCAAAGTATGTGGGTTGTTTGAATGGGTTTTTGGCTAAATGCCTGAAATAAGGATGGTGGTTAACACAGGATTGAGGGATTTTCACGTTTTGTTCTGCAACATAAAATAAAATACATACAGTAAATACCCCACCCTGAATACCACAATTTTGAAAGCTTTTTTGTGTTTCAAGTGCTAATAGGCTTAAATGCATTATGCATCATCACGCCGAACACACAGGCATTTGTGCTGGTGACGCTCAAGCCATGCAAACATGCAGTGTAGTCCATCATTCAACACTGTTTTACTTCCGGTGATTGCATCTATGGCTTCAAAAATCATAACACAGGGTGTGTAGCAAGGATGATGCTGCCAGCCACCTCTGTGGCTGTGTTCCTGCAAAACAGTGACACAGTCAAGTGGATGTTTCAAATGCATTTAATTGTAGAGAGTGGCAAGAAGGTGCTTTGTACAAGCTGTTATGACAGAGGACTCCCAAGTGAGTGCGGGACGACTGATCTATCCTGTGTGCATCGATTAGATTGATGCACAACAGGGTTGAAGTCTCAGCCAGCTCTGAGCCCAATTAGTTTGGACTCGGGCCAGATGTGACTGCCTAAATCCACCATCACCCACACCACAGGCTGTTCATTTGTTATGTTTTAACACATTCATTGCCAGCCATGCCAGGTATAAATTAATTAATTAATCCGCCACGGCCAGCGGTTCTACCTTATTTTGAGTCTTTTTGACGATCCAGCAATCTTTTTTTTCAACCCGGATGTAAACAAACAATGTCTCAGTGGAGAGACTCTTCTTTCCACCGGAACAAAAACATTGTAACCGCGATCGTCCGTTCTGTTGTTATCGGCAATTGAAATGGTCTTGTTTTCACATCCGAGCTAGATGTGTTTTTCTAAATGTTCTAAACATTGGAGTGAACAGGGTTATTTTTTGTTTTTGTTTGGATGACGTAATTTCCGGTTCTATCCTTCTCTGGCAGTCAAGGCATCGTTCATAGGTTGGCGAAGAGCGCCCTCTATCGTAATCACAAAAAACAAGATATTTCTTTAATGGACGCAATATTGAGTCTTTGGCAGTGAAGCGTTGGATTTGAAATGACGCAATATTGCGTCCTTGGCAGTCTAATGTGTTAACTTGCAAAACGTGCATGTATCATGAACTTGTATTTGCCAGAGAGCTTATTTCCGTCAATGATCAAAAATCCTGACTAGCAGACCAGTGAGCCATAATCTGCTATTAGTCCGTCTAAAACCGTATTATAACTCTAACAGTGAAAGTTTGTTGATTAGCTGTCTTTTAAGCTTCTATATATAGACCGTCTGTATATCCGTTGAAATGACAGTGTTTCAACGTCTAGGCTTAGCCTAGACGTTGAAAAATAATGCCGAATCCCGAAAAATACTGAGTGGTAGGAAGGTGCTAACTTCCTGCTTCCTACAGAAATGTGTCACTGAACCACTCTAATCCACAGCTGTCACTAGTGTAGCATCACCATACGAAGCAGTGTACTGTAATGGACACTTTACATCCGGAGCAGTGGAGCACCATCACTCTTTTATATTGGAATTCCTTGCTCCTCTTTCCATTACTGTAAAGCCCAATAAATCAGCAACAAGGGGACGTGGGCAGAAAGGAAACCACCTCACAAACCAAAAGACAAGAAAAGAAAACCACAGGTAGGAACGAGGAGACATTTTTATGCTAATCAAGTTATTACTTCACACTTCATTAGCATACAAATAGCGCCAGTCCATTCCTGTGCACTTGCTAGCAGTGCTATATTCTCCCCGTAGCCCCAGAACTCTCTGACAGTCTGGCTGATGAATCCAAGAGGACCTCTCATTGTAAAGCTGACTGTGGAGCTCCATCTGTCCACACCGTCGGTGTGAGTTGGCACATCGTGCCGTTTATACCGCTGCCAAAGATGATCCAATTTAAAGACGGAAAAAGACCCAGCCCTCAATAGCACTTATTGGGCATAAAAGTATCAAGACGCTGGGTCCCAAACCGCTCACAGAGACGCTCACTGTCAAGCTCTTGGCTCTTTGTTGGCGGGCAGTAAGCACCGTACCTCGTTATGTTCATGAACAGCACAGAGGACCCTGCTTATTATGTTCTGCACAGGTAGAACAGAATGAAATCTGTTTTTGACGTATATTTCCTGATCTACAAATGATAGAAGTATAAAAGTTTTGTTTGACATAATCCAAATGCATGGGGTCTGTACGGGTTATCATGAGGTAATTATTATAACAATGAAATCAGTTTTTGTTGGATATGTCCCAAACTACAATAGAAGTTTAGAAAGGAACTGTTTAGTTTGACTTGACTTCATATTCATGGGGACTGCCTATGGTTTATCATGACTCATGAGGTCATTATCGTTGGAGATCAAGGTATGCTAATAAACCGCTAAAAGACAGGCACATCCCAGATCTACTAGGCTGGATCTGAGGAAGGTCTGAGGGAGAGCCTGGCGGCTCGAAACGTTACCAAGTAAAATAGCATATGGGAGCAGAAAAACTGGTGAGCAGATTTTATTCTTGTATACTGAAGATCAGTGATGTCCTTGTGTCAGTGTAGCAGCACCACACTACATCAGTGCCACACACACACACACACACACGCGCGCGCGCACACACACACACACACACACACACACACACACACACACACACACACACACACACACACACACACACAGGAGGAGGATAAAGCAAACATTTGAGCTTCATGAACACATTTACACTAAAATGGGATTCATGTGTTTGAAATCCAGAGTGGATTCAAAGTATCAGAGCGTTTGTTCACTGTGAGCTTTTACACTTCATGCTCATAGATAGAGTTAACATAATAGGATTTAAGCTCTGCTACATGCCATCGCTCTCCCTGTATGTACACACATACTGTACTGTACGCGCACACGCACGCACGCATGCGCACACACACACACACACACACACACACACACACACACACACACACACACACACACACACACACACACACACACACACACACACACACACACACACACACACTTCTTATAATGTGACACGTGTGTGTGAAAAGTAAGTTTTGGAGAGAGCTTTTTATCCACTCTCTGGAGGATAAAGCAAACATTTGAGCTTCATGAACACATTTACACTAAAATGGGATTCATGTGTTTGAAATCCAGAGTGGATTCAAAGTACCAGAGCGTTTGTTCACTGTGAGCTTTTACACTTCATGCTCATAGATAGAGTTAACATAATAAGATTTAAGCTCTGCTACATGCCATCGCTCTCCCTGTATGTACACACATACTGTACACACACACGCGCACACGCACGCACGCGCGCATGCGCACACACACACACACACACACACACACACACACACACACACACACACACACACACACACACACACACACACACACACACACACACACACACACACACACACACACACACACACACACACACTGCCTACCTTGTTGAAAGATGCATTAGTGTGAGGTTGTAGAGTGATCCTACCAGATAGAAGTAGACTATCAATTATTTTCTTGGTGATTATACTATTGATTAAAAAATTGAAGAAAAAAATAAGAAAAGTAAAATAACCAAAAAAAATGGTTCTGGACAGAAAAACCTAAAAGCTTGTAGATTGGCTATTTTTGCTTCTTATACTCAACACCGTCATACCACTAGTATGAAATTGGACATTAATTTATAAAACCAATACAACATTGGATGATTGAAACTTGACTATTGAAATATGGAGCTAACAAGGTTTCTCTACCTGACAGCTACAAGAATGGCAGCTTGAATTATGAAACATAAAATCTTCTATTCAGCTGGCGTCTTCCTGCTATCTTGACAGATGTACTGACACCATTTTTATTAACGTTAGATTTGTTAAAAGATATGTAAAAAGATGAAATATGCAGATACATGGCTTCTGCCCGACAGCTATTATTTGCAACTGGGGAAAAACAAATTGGTCCCAATCTGCCTCTTATCAGACAGATTACCTGTCAAGAGACTGTCAAGATTATTTCGGCGGGGGGGGGGGGGGGGGTGGAAAGGCTGACATTATTTGTATTCCATTGTTTCAGCATTAAAATGCATTTCGATTTCTAGCAAGAAATATGCATTTTATTTTCATAATCAGCTGTGACCCCTGTTAACTTTAACCAAAGAAAATCACTTACTGTGCCTTTATTTCTTTATGTATAGGCGATACACAAGTCGTGCTGCAAGCTTGTAATTCAGCTATTCTTACTTTTTTCTTTCTTGCTTCTTCTCTTTTGTGTGTGTGTGTGTGTGTGTGTGTGTGTGTGTGTGTGTGTGTGTGTGTGTGTGTGTGTGTGTGTGTGTGTGTGTGTGTGTGTGTGTGTGTGTGTGTGTGTGTGTGTGTGTGTGTGTGTGTGTGGGGGGGGGGGGGCTATTGCACACACCTGGTAAACCATCCCGGTGGCGTGAATTCACATTATCATGTGTCTTCTGCAGACCTGGTTTGGCCTCAAGTGCTGGGTGGGCGTTTTGCAGTGGTGTAAAGTAACTAAGTACATGTAATCAAGTACTGTAGTTTTATTTTACTGGAGTATTTCCAATTTTCAGTACTTTTGCTTCTACTCCACTACATCTTAGAGACAAATATTATACTTTTACTATTACAATTATTTGAAAACTTTAGTTACTTTGTAGATCTCACAATGATCTCACAATGCTTGTAGATCTGCTATTTTCAAAATATTTGTATACATTTGAAAACTTGTGAAATGGGACATTCTGTATAATGCGTACTTTCTACCTTTGATACCAATACTTTTATACTTTTACTCAAGTCAATTTTGAATTCTGGACTTTTTACTTGTTACAGAGTATTTCTACATTGCAGTATTGATACTTTTAATTAAGTACAAAAATCACTGCCGTTTTGCGGAAAGGAAGAGCCAATCGGCGTCTGCGCTCAAGCCACTGTGATTGACAGGCGCTGATTGGCTCATCCACTTTTTGGTACCACAGGCCAAGCCCTGTGGTACTATGAAGTCATCACAATACTATTAAGTAATTACATTACTATGAAGTAATTACAATACTATTAAGTAATCACGATATTATGAAGAACACAGCCTCTCATCCAAGTAATCACATTACTATGAAGTATTCACATTACTCTGAAGTAATCACTTTACTATGAAGTATTCACAATGATATGAAGTAATCTCATTACTATGAAGAACACAGCCAATAGCCTGCAGCTGTCATCCAAGTTATCACATCAATATGAAGTAATCACGCTACTATGAAGTAATCACATTACTATGAAGAACACAGCCAAGCCCTGTGGTCTGATAGCATACAGTTCTCATCCCAGTAATCACAGTTGATGTTTCAGATTCTAAGGGTTGAGCAGAAATCAGGCATTTCATTGCCTCGCTCTCAGGATTTACTATATTACTTTTACGACTGTTTCCTTGTCTAAATAAATTACGTGTATAAACAGTGTTTATTCTGCTTTGGGTTGGAAGAGTTGAGAAGAGTCGACGGTGCAAAAAAATCTAGTTGCCTGAGGTGTGTTGTGTCATTCAAGTTGTACAATTAGAATATAATAATAAATAGTCTTCATACGTTAGTCTTTGAATGATGGTAGAATCATTCCTCACTAGACCATACCCGTCGGGGGATATGAGCACCCAACGCGCGCGTCATGGTCCGCTTGTTTCACGGATGTGGCAACGCCGGCGCTTGTTTCACGCACACGATTTGGCAACCCGGGAGCTAGCGAACACAAAAATGCTAATAAACAGCTGACATTCGGGGGAAAGCTAAAAACGGGCGTCGGTGTTCCGTGCACATGGTAATGGTCAATGGCTGTGTCCAAATGCAGAACAATTGCTCCAGCCACTGAGGAGACCCGGGCAGAAGAGAACAGACACACGCACAGACGCACAGACACACACATAGAGCTTTGTAGAATAATAGGATGATGATATTGTTATTGATAAAGGGTTCTACAGTACCTAAGCAATTGTTTTATGTAGTGTTTCTAATCGAATTGCAAACTTTATTCATAGAGTCACACATTGTATACAGTAAGTGCAACTCGGTGCACTTGAACTTGTGTAAGCTTCAGCTTTGAGACCCTGTGCAAACATGTGAGAAGGTTTCACATGAATGTCTGATGCATGGTTTCTAGTAACATTTGAAATGGTTCCTTCCTTCTGAAACCTTTGTGGAACCTTAAACATTAATGGCAAACCAAGGGCCCAGCATCCGAATTTGAGTCTATATAGGAAGTAACAGTTCATATGAATGGCCTGTAGTTTCGCTGTTTCCCCCTGCTGGTGTCAGAAGAAATAACTCTCAATGCAAGTGGATGGGTTTTTGACAAACTTAAGACTTGATTTAATCACCTTAATACTCATTGTCATAAATAATACCGGAAGCGCCATGAAGGACGGCCGCATTCGTACACGCTCCGTAACATCGCAACGTTTTTCCATCTTTTTAGTATTTTTTAGCCTTCTCTTTTTTCCCTACACCGTCGCGTGTCTAAGGAGTTATGACAGACAAGCACTTATGGACATCAGCACAGCGATTACACACAGAATTCCGGACTTTTTTGCAGAAAACCTTCCACTCGGCTGGGTGGGGGGTGGGGTCCCCTTTGTTCCGGCTGGATCAACAACATACCCCCGACGAAAAAGACCGTGGCGAAGAGGCACTAGAGCGGGTCTTCTCGTAAGAACAACAAAACGTGGATATAAACCTGCACTGCCTTCAATCCTGCTAGCGAACGTTAGATCTCTGTGTGAATCAAGAACAGTGACCACTATGGACGACTTACTGGCGCGCGTTAAATACAACGCAGAGACGAGGAGGACTTGTATTGTTGTGCTAACAGAGACGTGGCTAACGGAGTTAGCATCTGATTCTTCTATCACTCCTCCTGGCTTCACCGCGTATAGGAAGGACAGAGATCCTGTACTGAGCGGTAAGCAACGTGGGGGGGGAGTTTGTGCCTTGATCAACAACAACTGGTGCAAAGATGTTAAAATCCTAGACAGTCACTGCTCACCAGACCTTGAACTTTTAATCATAGCCTGCCGTCCTTTCTACCTACCACGCGACTTCAGCATCGTGATTGTAGCCGTTGTTTACATTCATCCTGGAGCTAATAAGGACACAGCTATGAGGGAATTACACCAGGCGATCAGTGCACAAGAAAATCGCCACCCGGACTGCGCAGTCATCTGCCTAGGCGACTTCAACCGGACAGACTTAAAAAAGGTCTTTCCCAAATTCCACCAGCATGTCGCCTGCAGTACCCGTGGTGACAATATTCTTGACCACTGCTACACGCCCTTCAAGGATGGATACAAAGCTCTCCGCCGCCCACCGCTAGGAAGCTCTGACCACGACGCCATCCAGCTGCTACCTGCCTACAAACAGAGGCTAAAAAGGGAGCCGGTCGTTGAGAAGGAAATCCGAATCTGGTCTGAGGACACAGACGCTATGCTACAATCCTGCTTCTACCAGACTGACTGGGGGATGTTTAAGAACGCCGCTGGGAATAACATCAACGAACTCTCAGACTCAGTCACTGGCTTTATCAGCAAGTGCATAGATGACATAGTCCCAAAAAAGACAGTTCGGATCTATCCCAATCAGAAACCATGGATGGACAGCGGAGTACGTGCACATCTGCATGAACGGGACGCTGGTTTCAAATCTGGCGACGTGGAAACGCGCAACACGACGCGCGCGGCCCTAAACAGCGCCATCAGGAAGGCGAAAAAGGCCTACACAAAAAAGATGCAAGACAAACTCAGCAGTGGCGACATCAGGAGCACATGGCAGGCAGTACACACCTTGACAGACTGCAAAACAAGAACCAGAAGCGAGGTGAACCCGCCTGCCTCCCTCCCCAACGAACTGAACACTTTCTACGGCCGGTTTGAGATCAGCTCCAACCGCGGCAGCCAAGCGGGGCCATCAGCAGCACCAGCAGAGGAGAACCCTCCTCTAACCATCTCGGAGAGAGAAGTGCGTACAGCCTTCACACGGGTCAACATCCACAAGGCAGCCGGACCTGATGGGATTCCAGGCCGGGTCCTTAAGACATGTGCAGACCAGCTGGCGGGTGTCTTCGCTGACATCTTTAACCTCTCCCTCTCCCTGGCTGTGGTCCCTGCAGGGTTCAAAATGTCAACCATTGTGCCCATTCCCAAAAAGGCCAAAGTGACATGCCTGAACGACTGGAGACCTGTTGCTCTCACCCCGATCGTCAGCAAGTGTTTCGAGAAACTGGTGAGGGAATACATCAGCTCCACGCTACCTGCCTCGCTGGATCCGTGGCAGTATGCATACCGCAAAAACAGATCCACCGACGACGCTATTGCCATGGCTCTCCACACCGTCCTCTCGCACATGGACAACAAGCTGCTGAAGGACAAATATGTACGTATGCTGTTCGTGGACTACAGCTCAGCATTCAACACCATTGTCCCAGCAATACTTGACAAAAAGCTCAGACACCTAGGGCTACACCCAAGCATGTGCGACTGGATACAGGACTTCTTGTCCAACCGACATCAGGTGGTGAGAATGGGCAGCATCACATCCGACCCCCTGACCCTCAACACCGGAGCACCCCAGGGATGCGTGCTGAGCCCTCTCCTCTACTCCCTGTACACGTATGACTGCATAGCCACACATGTCTCCAACACCATCATAAAGTACGCGGACGACACGACAGTGATAGGCCGAATCGTCAACAACGACGAGTCTGACTACAGAGAGGAGATCAAATCACTGGCACACTGGTGCCGTGAGAACAACCTCTCTCTTAACGTCGACAAGACCAAAGAACTGATCGTGGACTTCAGGAGGCCGCGGAGAGACCATGCGCCCATCCTCATCGACGGTGCTGCAGTGGAAAGGGTCAGCGAGTTCAAGTTCCTCGGAGTACACATCGAGGAGGACCTCAAATGGGAGACGCACTCCACACACGTGAGGAAAAAGGCTCAGCAGCGACTGTACTGGCTCCGCCGCCTGAAGAAGCTCGGAGTAGGACGTCGCATCCTCAGGCTGTACTACAACAGTTCTGTTGAAGGCATCCTAACAGGCTGTGTCACGGCCTGGTACGGGAACTGCACTGCCCGAGAAAAGGTCAGCCTACAACGAGTAGTGCGATCGGCAGAGCGGATAATGGGAATCGAGCTCCCAGCGCTCCAGGAACTGTACAAAAAGCGGTGCGTGGTCAAAGCCAAGCGCATCATCAAGGACAAGCACCACCCAAGTCACAGACTGTTCAACCCCCTACAACGACTGCGACCGGGCAAGGGGCTCTACCGCAGTATCAAGAGTTCCACCACCAGATTTTGGTGTAGTTTCAATCCAGCTGCTGTCAGAATGCTGAATGGGGCATAAGCCTGGATGAGTTCAGCAGCCTGACAGCAGGCGGCGCAGACTTTTCTGGCTCTTCCTGAACACACCTGTGGATTATACCAGGGACAATGACTTGGACTTTAGCCCCCCCTCGGACACACCTGTGGACTACACCAGGTACAAATGACTTTTTGTTGCACTCCCTCATGGAGCTACATGCGGATTATACTAGGGTCAGTCCACTCTAGGTGGACACGCACTGACCTTTTGCACCTTAATCCCTTGTATAACGCACTGACTTTTTTTGGGTCTTTTTATTGTGCTCCTTATCCTCTAAGCACCTTAACGTCCTTTGTCTATCATGCACAGTATAAGTATAACATGCACAGTATACAATACATTGCTGCTATGCTCAGGCACCTTAGTTTAGTTTTTTAGTTTTTTTTTATTATCTCAGGTAATTTGTAAATATGTAGATAACTTGTCTGGCCTTCTGTTGCTCTCTTGTTTTTGATCTCCTTCCCACCTGCCCCCCACCCTCTTCTTCTCCCCCCCCCCCCTCTTCTTTCTATGGAAACTAACGTTGCGATGGGAACGATGTACAAAAAAGAATTTCACCCACTTTTTTACCTTGTAAACCTGTGATGTGACAATAAAACTGATTCTGATTCTGATTCTAATATATGCTTCCAGTCGCTAGTTTATAATCTTCTCTCAATCACCATGATATGCGTTTTGGTAAATTATGATCCCATTTATTTTAAAATTGATGATAAAGTAGGGTATGTTCTAGGAGGGGCATTCATTTCCGGTTGCTTAGGATATGAGGCGATATGACGCGATATAGAAAGATGGCGGAATTTTAAATAGCTGAAAAATAGGCTTCATTTACGGTCTGTAGAGTCTATAGGCATAAGGCTGTCCATTCTTTGTACAGTCTATGTGGCAAACCACAAGCGTTCTCCCACAGGGAAAACATCTAAATATTTTTTGGGACAGTAAATCTGAACAACTCTAATGCTAGTCATCTGTTTTAATGTGTCCACTGTACTGTCTCTGTGACAGCCAGAGAGCAGACCTCAGGGAAACTGACAGGGAAGACATTTTCAAACGCATCCCTGCCTCTGCAGATGCACTGTGCAATTCTGCTGCTTCTGATACCGTCAAACGTTAAAGAAATAATTCATGGTGTGTTGGTCCAGAAAGAGGCTACTTTACCTCCACGAGTAAAACCAATTCCATTGAACCTTCATAAAAAAAGATGTTTTTCCGGCTGACGGAATAAAAATGCAGGGTGACATTGACGGTTAAGATGTCCTCCGTTCATATGCAACCATCTTCCCTTGCTTTCTCAAGAGGCCACTTTTGACCCAGTTAAAGAAAAACTGTCCTAGGGCTTTTATGAAGACTGTAATGGCAGAGGAACAACACATTCAGGACATTTTATTATGGATGTTCTACTCATCTCTCAGCAGACTCTGCCAAACCATGAGGTACCTTTTACAGAACCTGATGTTAACACATTCACGGCCAGGTATTATTTAATTCATTCATCCGCTGCTGCCAGCGTTTTTTTTTTACCTTGTTTTGACGAGATCTAGGTCAATCATGGCGGTGAATGTTTTAACAGTGAGAATGATGCTGCAGTACAACTAGACCATTGGTTCTTAACCTTTTTAGAGCTCTGGACATTTTCCACACTCCCTGCACCCACACAGCCCAGATGTAATACGTTACTCTTTATTTATCACTCCTTTAAAAAGCATTCACATTGATTTGCTTATTACCTGGTATCAAAAGTAATTAGTTAAGTTACCCCCCCCCCCTTCTGAAAAGGTTGTGTACAATCCAATCTGTTTTAGCTGCTCCTTTTAGAACTGAATCCACTTTATTGGAACATTAACCTCACAGGAGGAGTCACCAATCACCCAGACTGCACACATAGCAGCCTCCCAAACCTGATGGCATATTATAATACTGTGTGTGTGTGTGTGTGTGTGTGTCTGTCTGTCTGTCTGTCTGTCTGTCTGTCTGTCTGTCTGTCTGTCTGTCTGTCTGTCTGTCTGTCTGTGACAAAAGGACACAAAAAAAGTTGTGCAGTTACCAGATTAGTAACTGGAATATCATTTTGGCAATTGTAATCCTTTACACAACTATTATTAGGGAAAGCAACATTACATTCATACATTACTTATTAATAAGCTACGGCCCAACACTGATCTACACAGAGCATTTAGCTGGTCCATGCATTGTATTACTTATTTATTAACTGCCAAATATAGGTTGCAAAATCTCTTTCAAAACCTTGTGAGATTTAGTTTTGTTTACCACTTAAATCCTGTATAATTAGTACATAGTACCTGGCACTCAATGTTAAAGAAACAACACAAATCATCAAACATCAAAACACATCAAACACTACTCCCTTTATGGTGTAAGCATGCCAGTGTCAGTGTTCTTGGACGTAACTTTGTGTTGCAGAGATTCTGAGCATGTAGCACCGAAATAACTGGCATATGGGAAGAAATATCATTTCAGTGTGACTGGCAGACAGATGGGGAGTGCATGGAATCAATATGGCCTGACTTTGTTTGGTGTCCTGAGGGGTTTGATAGATTATAGTGTGGGCTGGCAGTGCCTTAGTGGTCAGCTGTGTACTGTTGCAGTTTACTAGTTATCAGATAGAAATCCTCACTGCAGCCATCGTCTCATAAAGTCCCACACTGTAACTGTAGCCTACTTCACTGTACATACACATAGCTGTGGGCTGGGAGGTGAAACAGTGTTACGACCCGACCTAGGGTTCACCAGGTGTAACATAAAATAATGCACTCCCTTCTTCCCAGTTCCCAAACACCTGTTTAAAACCCAAAATACAGTGATTTATATTAGAATTGAGAAACATTGGTAAATTACCTGAGGGTGGGCCCTTGGCTATAAACTCCTAATCAAAAGAAAGTCCTCTATACTCTTACCTTTTCTGCAGCAAGTTGGACATGTATCAGGCTTTACGGTGAACCTAACACAGACTGAGACCATGCCTGTTGGGGATATGGCGGGCTCTGACACACCTGGCGGTTTCCCCCTTCACTGGTCTTAGAATAAGAATTGGCCCCTCTCTCAAAATACGGATTAAGCTAAACCTTAGACCAATCACGCTGCGCATCAAGGAAGACCTGCACAGATGGGGAACTCTACCTGTGTCATGGCTGGGTAGGATAAGCGTGCTTAAAATGAATATTCTGCCTAGGTTGTTGTACCCTCTACAGATGTTGCCGAATTCAATCCCCAAACGGCTTCTTTACTGATTTGGATAAAATATTTACACGATTCCTTTGGCAGGAAAAAAAGGGCTAGAATGAAAATAAGTAAGCTGGACTGGAGGGTTCCAAACATTCGTTTTTAGTACTGGGCAGCACAAATTGCGGTGTATATATATGAATGGGTGAATCCAGACGTATAAATGGATAAAGTGGTTAAAATGATTGTGATGCTACATTAACTACTTTTTCTGGGGACCCTCTGGAACCCCCCAAGGACCCCTGGGGGTCTCCAGACCCCACTTTGAGGACCAATATGCATTAAACCATGTTAACCATGGTAAGTCTTAATACAAGTGGCAAACAACAGAAAAAACAGACGAGTGGTGGCTGGTCTGGAGGAGGGAGACACTCAGACACAACTCAGACCATCTGGTAGTCAGCCACTCAATCACCCATACTAATGAGTGGAGGAGGACAGTCAGAGGGCAAGACACAGTACAGTACAGTACAGTACAGTACAGTACAGTACAGTACAGTACAGTACAGTACAGTACAGTACAGTACAGTACAGTACAGTACAGTACAGGGGAAATACATTATGGCAGGGGTTGGCATTATCTCGCATCACCAGACTTTCCACTTCGGAGCAAAGCCTGGTATTTGTTTTAAAACTAGCCGTGTGATCAGGTTTAGAAACAAATAACTGTGGTTCCGGTGGTTGGTTCCGGTTGGTGTCGCATTGTTTTTGTTCCCCACATAATGCGAATCAATTAGTTTAGTCTAGCTACGAGTTAGGATAAAAGATGGACTTACCAAACGATTATTACACCAAAAGAAACAAAACGATTATACCAAACTATTCAAGTTTTAAACAAGGGGAATCATTTTGGAGATGCACAACACCGGTTCAGGTCGTTGGTTCCGGCCACCTGATGACGTACAGTTATTTCCGTCACTGACTGTTGATTATTGGCTTAGGAATGCAACAAAAACTAAAACATCTCCATGAATTCAAGGCTTCATGGGGTGTGTAATTGAAAGAAAATAAGTATATTTTTTAGGTGAACTACTCATTTAACAAGCTGACACGATGCTTTTGAGCTTGTAGATCGGCTACTTTCACTCAATGTTTAAACAAGATGGGAGGGGCAATCCACATGCTGTAGTGTTCTAATCAATTGTACTCAATTGTAATCAATGTACAATGAGCTATTCCTTTGAGTGGTATAATGTAACTGTAAAAGTAAAAGTATTATTTTTTTGTTCAACTATCAATTTGCGATAAAGCTTAACTTTACTGTCATCCATTATAGGGTACAATGAAAATGACCCCCCACACTGTCTTCACTTGCACAATAAGGACAACTTTATTTAGGCAACGTTTCGGTCAATAGACCTTCTTCAGGCATCTGATAAAGCTGTCCTTATTGTGCAAGTGTACTTCTACACACTGTGTGCGGGTCATTTTATTATATCAAGACGCCTACGCACCCATCGCTGAGACCTTGCTTTATCCATTCTAGAGCAAAGTTTTACCACTATATATATTTTTTTAAATGATGTATAATTTGGTCCACCCCCGCACTGCCTGGCTGTAGCAGAGTGTGCACTTACAACTTACAACTCTCTTAGTTAAGGTTAATTGTTGTGTTTTGTTATTTTAGTCTTTCTATTTCTATTCATTCTATATTATTCTACACATCTGCTACTCCACCTACACACCGTCCTTACTTTGCTTCTCCAGTCTTTTACATTGGAAATTATATGAATGTATGTATCATTGATTTGATTTTTCGATAATAATTATCTCAGCTAAACCCTGCCCCCCCTTCCCCAAACACGTGGCACGCAAAGAACCACAATGGAAAAAAGTTATCTTTTTTGTGTTTTATCCTTTTGAGAGATAATGTACAAGTATTATGCAAATGCTTTTGGCAATGCAGATGTCAATCAATCAGTTTTTACTCTGTCGCATGACAGTGTCGCTTGTCAAGTAGAACTGATCTACAAGCTACCATGCATTGTTGAGCTTGTGCATCTGATCTTGTCCGCAAGCAACGCCATCATACTACAGAGTATAAACTCGGCTTTACAGTTCCTACACAATCAGTATACGCTGCTCTTCAAAAAAAATATTGTGATCTTACAACATTCTGTTAATCACCACAAATGTATGAGCTAAATAAATACAGTGCCACCGAAGTTGGCTCTGTATTTGGTCTGCTCTTTTTTCCCCTCTAGTCTAGACCAACTTTCTTCTGTGAAAATAGGCGCTCTACAAGCTCACAACTTCTCACGAGATTGTCCATCGGCTATCTTCGGCCCCCAGAATAGGGATGCTATAGGGTGCAAGTGGTTAACTAATTGTGAACCTGTGAGCGACAGCTGTCTCTGCTGTTCTACTCATCATCAAAACAATGTGTTTCTCTCTCTTTTCCACAGGATATCTCTAAAGTTCAGCGAATCGTCACATCCAGTAAATTGCCCGTGAACCCGGGGGTAACGACGAGAGAGAACGAAGGAACCCAGAAGTGCCAGATGGATTCAGTAAGTAATTAAACTGTAATAGTCTATCTGTGACCCTGGGACTGCAGGCGTCAGGGTCGTACTGCATGCTCATTGATTCCCCCTTTAAAGCTTTCATCAGTGTTGGTTTGATAACGGAAGACATGTTTAACAAGTTGTGAGGAGCTCTCTGTTTGTGACGCCGTTCCCTGAGAAGCATCATCATTAGGCTATTTATTATTTCTCTTCTCACCTTCTCACAAAGAGCTTTCGCTGAGCAACAGTGCATCTGATTATGTTCCAGAGTAGGAAAAACGACAACCACCCTCTGGCAGATTCAGTGAGGATTAAAAATCTGTTTGGAAAAATCATTTGGATCATTTATCAGTTGAGTGCCTTGCTCAGGGGCACATTGAAGAAACACTTCATCTCTTCTATTTGTTTATTGTTTTACCCTCCTTATTTCTTTCTTTTTCTAGCCTGTGGTCTCAAATATCTTTCTATAGCTGTCTGGCAACCACCACTCACACTTAAAGTGTGAAATGGGGAAAAACACATTATGTAAAAACAAGCTCCTTGTCATTGGCTCATCAGTATACAGATTTGAGTCGGCTAGCCATGGGAGACAGACAGTGCAGTCCACAGACAGGGCCATGGGAGAAAGACAGTTCAGTCCACAGGGCCATGTTGGGAGACAGACATTAGTCCACAGGGCCATGTTGGGAGATAGACAGTGCAGTCCACAGGGCCATGATGGGAGACAGACAGTACAGTCCACAGAGCCATGATGGGAGACAGACAGTAGTCCACAGAGCCATGATGGGAGACAGACAGTACAGTCCACAGAGCCATGATGGGAGACAGACAGTGTAGTCCACAGAGCCATGTTGGGAGACAGACAGTGTAGTCCACAGAGCCATGATGGGAGACAGACAGTACAGTCCACAGAGCCATGATGGGAGACAGACAGTGTAGTCCACAGAGCCATGGCAGACGTGGCAGTCCACAGGGCCTTGGGACACAGACAGTGCAGTCCACGGGGACGCCATCCAGACAGGAAATTACCCTCGCAGGAGAGCCTGTCACACAGATTGTCCCTTAATGAAACAGTGCCGAAAACGACGTTGGCTGGTGTCCAATTATTGATGATGTAATTTTTGCCAGGCTTTGTAAGATGCAGAATCCAGCAGCAAGAGGCAGAAGCAGCACTGTGATACAGATAAGAAGAGACATTATTTGAAACAAGAGTCTCAGATATTGTTTGCTCGTGTGCTCTTTCTGAACGCTCCTGAACAAACACAGAGCCAGCTTGTACACGACATAGTATCACATCAGCCGTTTCAAAATCATGATGGGGGAAAAAATGAATCTTCCACAAGGATGAAGGATTGACAACATTTTTATTGAAAGATTATCATCATAATAGGGGCTCAACAGTCTGGCTCGCTAGACCAGAGCTGTCAGTCCTCTCTCTGCCTGCCCTGACAGGGTGATGCCCCCCCCCCCCCCCCCCCCCCGCCCTGGGACCAAGCTTTCTAAATGGTGATACATAATGAACAGGCTATACTAAGTGACAGTACAATATAAAATAATGCTGACTGGTTAAGTTAAATGGTGATACATATGAACAGGCTATACTAAGTGACAGTACAATATAAAATAATGCTGACTGGTTAAGTTAAGGACGTCCATGTATATAGTATGTACTTAAGACAGATTATGCTGACAGTAGGAGTAGCAGTCCATGGGATGTTATTGACCGCTGCAGTCATATCTAAATGAGCACTTTGGTGTGAGAATTGATTGATTGATTGAGCATTTTATTAGGCGAAAATGGAAAACAGCACAAGTACAGTTAAAACACTTTGTCTAAAAGGTCCGTCCAAAAAAGTCCTTGCGGTCTTGTTTCCATTGAGGTCCTTGTATTCAATTCATAAACGCATAAAATTGCACCAAACAGTTCAAAAACATCACAAAAATACAGAAGAAAAAAGTACAGAACAAAACAACATATCGCAAAAATAGATTAAAAAAAAATACAAAAAGAACAAACACTATATGTAGAGAGTGGGGGAAAAAGCAATGGGGGGAAATGAAAGTCAAAGCAACGGGGGGGGGGGGGGGGGGGGTCATCTGTCTAAGGGAGAAATGGAGAATGCATTCACAAGTTTGAATATAAGGCAATCTATACATCTTGCCACCACAAAATGTACCATAGGCTTTCTGCAATCGAAAGGGTGAGTTTTTTTTGTTAACACGGATAATCACCAAAAATGTATACTGTAGGATGTCAGTTGTACCCTGAGGTTAAGATCAGTATAGTATCCTCACTGGTGTAAGCACAGAGCCATGGGATTATCACTGTTTTCCACTGAGTGTAGTTGATGAGCTGTTATCATGTTTAATTCATGTTCATTTATGTTCATTTTGTTGAGTTAAAAGTAATAAAAGGGCTTTCTTTGTTGCTTCCAGGCGTTTTTAACATCTGCAATTGTGTTAACTTGGAACAAAAGTAATAACAGAGGTGCATTATGAGGTGTAATACATAAAGGAAATGACTGATGTTGCTTGTACTACATGTATAGCAGAGACAATTGACTATTGAACCAATAATCTCTCTGTAAAATTACATTAAAATGGCAATATTGACAGAACATTGAAGTATATAGCTTGCTGCTTATTAGAAATACAATGTAAATATATTTTACAAGATATTTTCGTGAACGGAAATGACGCAGATGACAGCTTACGTTCTCTGATTTTGGGAGGTGTGGTTCCAGACTCTATTACAGCATATTCCAGAGACTACGCGAGACTATAGGGTTCATGTGGTTAAAGGTGGTTCTGCAATCTGTCTGTGTTCTTTCTTTAGAATGGATCTCACTGCTTTCACAACCAGACACAGGAATCATCTGAAGAAAGTAAAAAGCTACAGCAACACCAACAACAACAACAGCAACAGCAACATCTGCTACTACAACAACACCTACAGCAGCAGCAGCAGCAGCAGCAGCAGCAGCAGCAGCAGCAGCAGCAGCAGCAGCAGCAGCAGCAGCAGCAGCAGCAGCAGCAGCAGCAGCAACAGGTGAGGTTTCACTTGTGTCTTTAGGGAAAATGCACTTAAGGGCCCTATTTTAGCCAGTGCCTTCCTTACCCATTATCCCTGAACTTCTTAGCCAGTTTTTACTATTTTTAAAAACATTTTCAAATAGTTCAAATAGCCAATCTACAAACTCACAACATGTCGATGTAGATCGGCTAGTTGAACTATTTGAAAATGTTGTTAAAAATAGTAAGAACGTTTTCGCCAGGGTAAGGCACTGGCGAAAATAGGGTCCCTAATATAGTAACATAAAAACATTCCCGAACACACAACTTTTTCTAAAAAAAACACTTAACCCCTATGTACTTCATTGGCCAGCTTTTTTTCCTGATCTACACCAAAAAATAAACACTTCAGTGAAAATAACTGATCTAAAAGCCGTTAGGCCCACAGGATGTTTGCTCCCAGACTATAATTCATGTAGTTAATGCATTATTGCTGACAAAGTAGAGCTATTATACATTTGGATAGTTCTAGTTTTATAATTTTGATGTTTTACGGAATAATTGTAGACAAAACGCATCACCAAAAGGCAATATAGTTATATTGTGCTATAATATAGCATGTAAAAGAAAACAAGGAAACCCCACAGAAGTTAAGACTACATTTCCAAACTGCTCAAAGCACTGCACTGTTGGTCTCTCAGCGTAGCATACTATGACAGTAATACACAAGGTGTGGTGAACATTATTCAATGTATGCATATCTATCTCAGCACTATGGAATAGAGTAACACCTGTTTATGTACAGTACGTCTACCTCAGTCCTATATTGAATAGAGCAGTGGTTCTCAACCTTTTCAGGCCGTGAACCCCCAAAATAATCATTTTTGAACTGGGGACCCCCCCAACCTGATCACTCAACTGTAGGAGTTGAGGTGTTCAATTTAGTTTGACTAAAAAAGGTCTTAAAAGTCCTCAAATTGTCACTTCACTGTTGTATGGGGACCCCCCCCAAAATCATGTGGGGGACCCCCTGGTGGTCCCCGGACCACTGGTTGAGAACCACTGGCATAGAGTAACACCTGTTTGGCGCTGGCAGATGGTGTTGCTTCTCACCTCAGTGCACCGGAACGTTGCTGTGTAACTAATCAACTGCCTTGCATTCTAAGTGGCTGCATCTCCTCAACGTACTGTAGTGTAGACTGACTGTTATTGTCATGTCAGGGACAGGGGAGCACTGTTTTTCATGTTTTTCATGTTTTTCATGTTTTTTTTTTCATGTTTTTTTCATGTTTTTTTTTTCCAGACAGACGCGACTTGTTGTCAGCTTGTCAACGGTAAATGGTGCATTTATAAAGCGCCTTTATCCAAATAACTTTACAATGGGCATTACATTCACCCATTAACAAACCGATGGCCTAGGCCAGTGGTTCTCAACCTTTTCAGGACGTGACCCCCCCCAAAAAAAAAAAAAAATCATATTTGAACTTGAGCCCCCCCAAAATAATTATATTTGAACTGGAGACCCCCCAAAATAATCATATTTGAACTGGGTCACCCCCTAAAATAATCATATTTGAACTGGGGACCCCCCACCGTGATAAGCACTTGGAAATGTAGGAGTTTAGGCATTACATTTTCGGTTCCACAGATAAATATTGTGAAAATGGCAGATCTACAGGCTTACAAGCTTGTAGATCGGCTATTTAATTTTTTTTTTGCCTTTCTTATATTATTTGACAATTTGGCAATTTTTGACCGGATTTTATAGTATAGGTTGTTGATTACTTTTGATGCAGTCTTTTTCTTTTCTTATTTTTTTTTGAGGAATTAAAAAGGTCTTAAAAGTCCATTATCACTTCACTGTCATCTGGGGACCCCCCCCCCCCCCAAATCATGTGGGGACCCCCCTGAAGGTCCCGACCCACAGGTTGAGAAGCACTGGCGTAGGAAACCAAGCAAGGCACCACCAACCTGTTCATCGCGGAGCAAATTAGGGGTTCGCTGCTGCTGCCCCCATATAGTAGATCTGCAATGTTTGGTTTGTGACACTGAGCACAACAAAGTATATTATATCAAGTGCGTAACAGTTTTTTTGTTATTTCAAGCTTTTTTACCCCCCCACACTGTACTTATTAGTTCAGTTTTTTTTATATTATTATTACTATTTCAGAAAAGCCCGTCCCAAGCGGATCTTTTCCAACATCGGAAGGAGACGTCAGAAGGACCTCAAGACACCAAATGTCTCTTTTGGGCCTAGACCTGTAAAGGTTTTGGGAACAGCTGTTCCACAACACCCACAGGGGTCTTTTCTGCCTTTATTGGATAGTTCAGTGAAGATTTGACAGGAAACAGGGGGAGAGACAGGGAGTGACACGCAAGCAAAGGCCGTTGGGCTCGGGAATCGAACCTGCGATTCGCTGTCAGCTTGCATTAGAGCCTGATGTTAAGGCACATAATGTGGTATGCATGCGTCTTAACTCTTTGACTGCCAATGACGTCATCTCTCGTCATATTTTGCTAAGGTGTAGACCGCCAATGACGAGAATGACGAGATGTTGTGTTTTCAGTGGTTTTCCACTAGATGGCGCTGTTCGCTCGCCTATGGGTCACCGTTTGGCACTCTGTGAAGCAAAGGAGCAGCGGGTCACATGATTGCAAAAAAAAAAAACAGCCCATTCATTTCCTTGTTATTCCATTTGGGAGAATGGCTTTTTCTGTTGCTTTTTGGCGAAAACAGCCTACATTCAACTGCCCACAACAATGGAACGGATGATTGCGGCGGTTCGCTTTTTCCCCCTTTGTGTGCTTAAAGCAAGCAGTGGTTCTCTTTTTTTTTTTCAAGGACCCCTTACGGGTCCATTTGTACACGCCTCTGTAAGGGTCCATTTAGAACCCTCTCAAGGAACCCAGAGGGTCCCTGGACCCCACTTTGAGAACCACCACAGACTTCTAAAGGCTTCAGGCGCTCAGGAACTGCGGTTTGAAAGCCTCGATCTGCACCCTCTCAAAGCTCCCATCATCAAGACGTAAAGCCAAGACCACTAGAGCCGGGTCCTCTGGTCCTGCGTTCTTGTTGGTGATGCCACAGCTTTTCAGAGTCTTGCCGTCCTCCAGCGGCTGGTCTCTTTTGTAGAAGAGCCTTTGTTCCTCCGGCGCTCTCTTCATAATCCCCTCTACCATGCGCTTCAGCTCGTAGACGCTGGAAGACTCCTTGGCGTCTGTGAAGATGTTGGTCTTCTGATGTCTGATTATGAAGTAGACAGAATCCATTTTGAGCGGCTAATAGTTCTTACACGTTCAACAAGACGAGTATTGCGTCCACACCAGAAAGCCTTCTTTCTAGAGTAAGCGTACTTATATACAGCTCAAGATCTGACTCATCATGACTTATTGATGATGCGCACATTTCCGTGTCCCTTTTGTGCCCATATATGGCGATCTCTGTATCTGTCTTTCTGCCTGTGTCCATTCTATAACTATATGAGATCTCTATGTCTGTCTATCCTTGTCCCCTTTATGCCCATATATAGAGATCCCTGATGTCACCCGCATTTGTCCATATATGGGTAAGCCCGTATATGGGCATATCGTTTGGACTGGCGGTTTTGGACAACCGCAAATCCGAACGACTCGACGCCGGGCACCGCTCTCCCTCAAGTCCTCGCCGATGTGCGTGCCGAGTTTGAATCATGGAGTTAAAAATAATAGAGAGGGCACCGGAAATCCCCGCCCATCCGCTTGCATTGAGTTGCTCACCCAGCGCATACTCGTAAAACACACCTTCTTCTGGGTTGTGAAATGTGATGGGCGGGGCCTATGTGGGGCTTCTGCGACACGTTAGGCGTTACGGAGGTGACGCGTTTTGCATCACCTCCATGCGCAAGCTCGTGAGTCGAGCCCATTGGTCAAAACCGTTTTCGGCCCCAGGCCGTTATAAGCTGTAGTACCTATGAATGGCCAGCATTTTCAAATGCGCTTCAATGCAAACGCTGGGTTCTGGGGGCTTGGTTTGACCTCGGCCTGTCCCATATATGCGCCAAGCCCATATATGGGAATAGCGGTCAGATCTGCGGTTCTGGACAATCGGATCTCCATATATGCATATCGGGCATATCAGTCCCATCGGGGATTCTGGACAACCGCCGATCCGACAGACTCAACCGCGGGCATAATGTAAATGTCCCCCAAGTCATCTGCGACGCCTGCGCCGAGACAGAAGTTGGTCAGTCGAACGGTTGTCGAGATACGCAAACTACAGACGGACGGATATGCAGACGTACATAGATTGTGTGCATTTATTGTCATTTTATTTTATTTAAACATAATTTGATACATTTAACAAAGGTACAATATATACATACATATAGATACATATTTTTGTTTTTTAAAACATTTTCCCATGGACCACCTGTAATTATGCCATGACCACCGGTTGAAAAACAATGCTCTAGTCTACACATTATATAACTACAGCATAGTAGATGGCAATTGCATACAGTTTGCATACATTTCCACTGAGCCCCTTTGAATTTGATCATCTAATAAATAAAAGAGGAAGTGAACTCACCCTCCTGTTCAATTAATACGACAACCACATATTCTGTTTGTTCATAATATATACAGTAATATGAATTTAAAGATGAAATGCAATAGGAAATTAATCATGCAACAGTTATTACCCATGAGACAATTACCTCAATGACGCTAGGAGCTAACATCCTACTATCCTACCGTCTGTCTGTCTGTCTGTCTGTCTGTCTGTCTGTCTGTCTGTCTGCCTGTCTGTCTGTCTGTCTGCATCCCCCCCCCGGCCCCCGCCCAATGTTTTAGAAGCATTGTTTGGCAACTGCAAGTAGATCCCCTAGTCTTAGCCACATGAACCCCTAGCATCACTATTCTTCATTTTTCTTATGGTCTTATTAATTGTATTACTTTCAAACTGTGATGTCATTGTGTTGTTACGTTTTTTTGTTACTTTTTATTGTACATCACTTTAGTCATTGGTTGTTGATTTGTGTCTTAATGTCATCATACAGTATGTCTTTATAAAATACATTTGGATTGGATTGGATTTTCCATCACTGGCACGCTCTGCTGAATGTTAAGGATTACGATACAGTAAGCACACACAGTAAAATCCTCAGCGCTCATTTATCCCTTTGTTAATTCTCCGAGTTAAATTAACGCTGATGATGTAGCTGTGTACATGGAGCACGTTGTTTCCTTTAGGTCTGTTTGTTTAGCTGTGTACAGTTCTGTTTGTTTAGCTGTGTACAGGTCTGTTTGTTTAGCTGTGTACAGGTCTGTTTGTTTAGCTGTTTTTTTGTTTAGCTGTTTACAGGAGCACGTTGTTTCCTTTAGGTCTGTTTGTTTAGCTGTGTACAGGTCTGTTTGTTTAGCTGTGTACAGGTTTGTTTGTTTAGCTGTGTACAGGTCTGTTTGTTTAGCTATGTACAGGTTTGTTTGTTTAGCTGTTTACAGGAGCACGTTGCTTCCTTTAGGTCTGTTTGTTTAGCTGTGTACAGGTCTGTTTGTTTAGCTGTGTACAGGTTTGTTTGTTGAGCTGTGTACAGGTGCACGTTGCTTCCTTCAGGTCTGTTTGTTTTTGCTTCATGCAAAGTATTACAACTCTGACACCTGTTCCGACACAGCTGATGCAAAAATCCAATCATTTGCGAGCAGTGAGCGAGCCTGGCGGCATCCACCAATGTGACATTATGGTAAACACCAAACAGATGCTTTGCTGACTTTACTTTAGGCTGGGGAATCAGTGTCTTGTTCCCCTGAACATCGTTCAAAGTACCTGAAGTACCCCCCCCCCCAAAAAAACAAACAAAACAACAACAACAACAATCATCCAATCTTACAATACGTTGCGATGCAATTATTTTCTAAAGCACTCTTAACAATGTCAGAAGGCATGGAAATATCTCCAGCATCATATTAACCACATCATACCTAACTTTTAATTAACCTATCATACCTATTCTGGGCAGGTGATAATAGGCCAATATTCGGGGGGAAATAAGCAAACATTCAATCTACACGTTTGCACAGTAGGTTGGCTATTTTGGGGCGAATGGATTTGGTGTAGAGGGGAAAAAGGAAGGGACCAAGTACACGTAGAGACCTGGGGGACCTGGGTCAATGAAGTATAGGGTTCAGAAAAATACCATAAAATACACATTTATTGCCAGATTTCATTGTTTATTCTTCTCTTCTTCTTCTTCTTGTCTAACTGTGGACTATAGGGCTTAGCTGTGGCGTACATTTTGTGGTTCCACTCACTCACCAGGCTCCTGGTGAATCATGACCATAAAACATTTGATTCTGTGAAGATTTTGTTTAAATATTAAATGATATGATATACTATATTTAATAAAAACCCTTTGTTTTGCGGTTTTCAATTATGATTGTTTTCACTGAATCAAATGTTTTATGGTCATGATTCACCAGGAGCCTGCTTGATTCTAGGCTTAAAATAATGAATATAAATATTTTTGGAAATCTCTATAGGTGGAAAACGAATGGGCTTTTTTTAAATTGGAACCACATTATGGCCGCCACTGCTACGCCCTGTTATTTTGTCTTGTCTTGCTCATTGTGAATCTCCTCTGCTTTGAACCCATGCAGCAGCAAAGGGACCAGGAGGAGGCTGTGAAGCTCTCAGATGACAGCGAGGAGCCAGAGGGAAACACAGAGCTAACAGACACAGCAGCTCAACAACGCCATGGAGTATAAGGCTTAAGCTACTGCAGCCATTCGTTCCTCAACCTGTGGGCCGGGGCCCACTGGGGGGGCCGTGAGGATATTGCAAGTGGGGGCCCCAAATAATTGGCAAACACTAAGATTGTAATGATAATAACATTAAAGCGGCACTATGTAACTTTTGAATAAACTGATTTTTTTTGTCCAATTTGTATGGTAGAGTATATTAAGCAAGGGATAATTGACGGGTAGCCGGTCAGTATTGATAAATAAATCCAGACAGGGTGATTTATTTATCTGTAATGACCGGCTACCCGTCAATTTTATTTAAACTTATTACACGGCTACTTAATAAATACATTAATACATTGACCCAGAAGTAACTACAAAACAAAGTATTTCCTTTGGAAAAGTTACATAGTGCAGCTTTAATATAAAACAAATACTATAATAGAAAAAGTCATGGATATGTTTTCGTAGTTCCATTGATCCAAGCGGGAACACAATTGATTGATTAAAATAAGCATGCTCGGAAAATGCACGCGGCCCACCCATCTGACCATTTAAGTGGGCCGCGAAACACTTTCGAGATTAACAAGTGGGCCCTGATCCAAGAAAAAGTTGAGAACCTTAAAGGAGTAGTTCACCCAAAAAAAAGACGTACTTTCTATCAATTACACACCCCATGAAGCCTTGAATTCATGATTTAATTTTTTTATTTTGTTGCATTCCTGAGCGTTCCTCTGGTAGGAGACTCAAAGAGTAGGAGACTCTGTGTGTTCTACCGGAGACTCCGCCGGTCATCAAATTATTGGCTCAGGAATAAGACCAAAAACTAAAAATCTCCATGAATTCAAGGCTTCATGGGGTGTGCAATTGATAGAAAATAAGTAATCTTTTGGGTGAACTATTCCTTTAACTCCTCCACCTCCTGGGGGGTCTTTCTTAGAGCACACATGGCGCACGTGCACGCACACGCACACACACACACACACACACACACACACACACACGCACACGCACACGCACACACACACACACATGCTGTCGGACAAACAAACACACAATCTACACGTACACACACAGATCTGCATTGTTTGCAAACCGCTGGCACACTGGAGATGTCAAGAAATATCTGAGACATTTGTATCCATCCCTCGACTGAATCCCCTGCATAGTAAAACAGCATGCATTCTAGACTTCTTTTAAAGGTAGCGATCGCACTGTTTACATGTTTCATGATTGTTCATTCTTTTTTTGTTATTTACCTATAACTGATATTTTCTGAGTGAGGAAACTGCTTTCTAAATGTATGATGTTTCTAGAAAACTCCCTTTGCACTGGTGGTGAGGTCTCATACTGTATCCTACTGTATCCTGTACACCAATCTACTGAGGAAGACACAGGTCAAAACCTAGTATATGGCTGGACCGTGTATGAAAAGCTATGGAGGTCTTTTAATTTAGAAATGGCGGTTACAGGAAGCGTCAACGCTTGGCCGGTGTAACTTCATCAGTCGGTGATGTTCAGCGTATCGTGTTACCCCTGTAGGTTTGGTCGTTTCAGTTTAATAGATCATCCAGCCTGACTGGAACCAAGGGTCAGAGATATGTATGTACTTGACCATGGCCTTGCTAGTGGCACCAAGCCACGGCGTCCAATGATAAGAAAAGGTTTGTAATTAGGATAAACTACATTCCATAGCCTGGAAGGGACAAATTTGTCTAGTCCCTTGTTAGGCCAACCGGACAACGAATAAGTCACTTCGCTGGGCAAGGACTGCTACTGAAAGTGTCTAAGAGGAAGTAAAATAAGTAATGTTCTATGACCTTACGTTGATGCGATGCAGACCTGTTTACATTTTTAGGGTGAAAGCTGTGCTGTGATTGGTCAAAAAACGCAGCTTCCGGGAAAGTACATATAGTACAACAGAAGTTCCATCCTGGTATAGCCACTTTCAGCTGTAGTTCTTTTCCAAGCTCTTCTCCTTGTGAGATGAGAAAAGGACGGGAACGAGGTTACTCAAGTGACTCAGTGAGTCAGTCAGTCAGAGACATTCACCTTTTAGGGCTGGCTCCCGCCCCCCAAAAAATAATAACATTTGAATCTGTACCTTAGAATATTGTTTGTCACCCGTTGTAGCAGTGTTTAATTTACTCTTCCACATTTTGAAAAACATAAGGCTGAAGTTGGCTGGCCAACTGTTCAACGTTTAATATTTCAGTGCTGTTTCTGTCTTTAACACGCCAGAGAGGCAGAACCAAAGACTCACACTGGGTCGTGTCCCTGAGAATGTGCCATGCACTGACTAGTTACTCCTAGCTACATTTATCTGTGTTATTTGACCTTTCTGTGTCCTTTAAATAAACTGTAATTTTCAGTAAATGTGTGACGAATAAATGGATATTTGTGGAGAAAACAAACTTGAGTAAGTTTCTAATCAATAATAATAATAAGGGAATGGTGATGTTTAACCCTTTAAAACAGGGAAAGCATCTATGTAATGTTATACTTTGGCTCTTCAAAAATAGCAGATACAAGCTCATAGCGAGTCACTTCACTTCTGGAACAAAGACTCTTTGGCCCCCGGAATAAAATATTTTGAGGTACGGGTCAGCGACCAAATACATAATGTTGGGGGTCCTTGACATGAAAAAGTTTGAGAACCACTGATATAGCAACATACGTTTTTCAGAATACTGTGAAGATTTAGTAGACATTTTTGGTGTAGAGGGAGAAAAAAAGGAGTGGGCCTAGTATAGATTCCTGGGGACTCCGGTCAAGGCAATGAGTCATATAGGGTTTTAGTGGTGAAGAAAAGCTGAAAAGGTCTCATGCAATATGGATGCTAACCATATTTAGAAAAACTTCACAAAATTGGAAAAACTTCTTAGGCTGACATCTGCGTTTTGCAGCAAAATTGAATCTTGTGTCGCCAATACATTCAAAGTGTTCATAATGGAATTCCATATAATATATATTCTTTGAAATGATGTTATCAGTGGCATTGTCTGTGAGGGAACTTTACGGAATACAAGCCGTAGAGACGCCGTGATTCTTTGACATTATGGTTTGAGGGAATCATAACGTGATTCCTCCCAACTCCTAAAGTACTCTCAAATGCTATTTAGTTGTCAGGGGAATCCCCCCAACCAAATACAACCTTATGAAAAATATTCAGTGCATCTGTCAAGAAAGCAGGCAGATGCCAGCTGCATACATGATATTCTGTTTCATAATTCAAACTGCGTCACATAAAGTCTCTGTCAGCTAGGAACCTTGTATCTCCATATTTTATCTTAGTGTATTTTTACTTTAAGTATTTTTCAAAGTATGTACTTAAGTATATTTAAAAGCAATGACTTATTTACTCCTACTTGAGTAGCCTAACATTTTGACTGGGCTACCTTTACTTGTAGTGGAGTAGGGGAGACCAGGTACAAAAGTAACAGGGGGCAAAAGTAACACACTCAATAATTCTAATTAGAAATAAGCTAGAGGAGTGAGACTTATTGTGCACATGCTCAGTAGGGTCCTCTCTCTGCCTATGGAAGCAAAAGTTTTCAATAAAAAACTGATTTTGAGGTGTAAACGTACATTTTTGAGTGTACAGTATTTTCCTTCTGCTGTCTAAATATAAGATGTCAGCTAATTTAAACTTAGATGAATTGTATCTCTATGTTATTGGTCACAAATGAACGTCAGCAGCCTATGCTAGTAAAGGTGTTTCTAGCTAGAATATGGGATTTTATCATGGTTGCCCCATCGGGGGCAATTGTAACAAAGTGACCGGGGTCAATTGTAACAATGTGTTTTCAATGCAAGCAGATTTTTTGTCTGGGATTAAATACTTTTATGTTAGTAAATGAACATATTTCACTAAATGTCACTACATTTCAAAGTAAAAATACTTACCCTGCCAGAGTTTTTTCAGAACAGTCTGTAGCCTCTGCCAGGGTTTTGACCGATTTTGGTACCTTTTCGCATAGCCACAAAATATTTTTCTCAAGTATGATTGATCCCCAGAAAATTTCTAATCACAGATGAGATTCAGGTGTGGTTTCACAAATGTCAACGAGGTCAATTTGACCTTGTTGTCATGTGTTGTTTGATGTTTGAAAATAGCTCAAAACCAGTAGTTTCAAACCAAAAAACATTGTGAATTGTTTGTCCGTTTCAATTTTAACATTGAAGTGGATGGAGCAGCAAATCTTTGGAAATTGTTATCTCCTTATTCGTTTGGAATATCGAAAAGGTGTCAATACTAAATAATTAGAGAATCTTTTAGAATTTTTTTTTTTTTTTTTAAGTTTTTAAACGTCTTTGGCAGGCAACAGCTAATTTCTCAAAGACGTTTATAAACGTCTTTGGCAGTTATACAAAATAGAAGTACATTTGAAAAAACAAAATTGAAAAATAAAATAATTTGAATACAAATGCAAAATAATTGTAATTTTGTATATAAAACATTCGTAAGTAAACATTTTAAACTATAAAAAATACATATTACTTAGTGATGTGCTTTTATTTGAGATAATATGTTAAAATGACTTATTTTTACAGTGTTACAATTGCCCCCAACCACTGTTACAACTGCAATTGTAACACTGTGACTCATTGCATTCAAATAAATATTTTAGTCTTGTCCTTATTAGTGAAAGTTTAAAAATTGTATTATTAAATAGGGCACATACATATGTTTCTTATAGCAAAAGATGACTAGAATATTTCAAGTAGTCTGTGAATTATGAAGGCAAATACAAAAAGTGTTACTTTTGTCCATGGTCTCCCCATCTGTACTCTTACTCAAGTACTGGAGTCGAGTACTTCGTCCACCTCTGATGATATGAAAACTTTTGGAAGTTCTTGTATGCTGTAAAGTTTCCTCACAGCCTATGTTAGATAAGATCATTTCATAAAAAATCCATTATGAAAGTTGGCGACACAAGATTCAATTTAGGTGCAAAAAGCCCGGACAATTATTTTTTTTCCAATTTTGCTCTATATGATTAGCATTCATATTGCATGAGACCTTTACAGCATTTATTTACCACTTAACCACTTTCAACCTGGCCTTCCTATTTTGGTACATGTAATTTCATTATAGGGTTTAAGTGTGTCTGTGGGTTGTATACATATTGAGATAAATCTATAAATCTCAGACTGATATATAAATCTATTGAAACACAACTGCCCCCCCCACTTTTTGATGAAAACGGTTTTGGATATACAAGGTTAGTTGACATTTCCTCATAACTAAGCCCATATCAACAAGGTATAGAATTCAACACTAGGTTATTGTCTTTAAGTTAAGTTCAACCTATATGCATGCAGGCTGGCTGGTCTAGCCCAGAATGAAAACTTCTCTCCCAAACTTTTCTCTTTCTCTATTCCCCGGCAGTAGAGTACATCTAAAGTTTCCGTCAAATAAATAATACAGCGCCATGCTGACAATGACATGGTATTTCAATAGTCTGCTGATGAGAGAGAAGGGGAGAAAGACAGACATACTGACAGAGAGAGTGAGTGTGAGTGTGAGTGTGTGTGTGTGTGTGTGTGTGTGTGTGCGTGCGTGCGTGCGAGCGTGCGTGCGTGCGTGCGTGCGAGCGAGAGAGACAGAGAGAGACAGAGAGAGAGAGAGAGAGAGAGAGAGACAGAGAGAGAGAGACGTGTCGCAGCCTGGAAGCTAAATAAACTTTTACAAAGTTTGACCAACTCCCAACGTCCCTGATCACGAATAATTACCAAATACGTGTAATGAGGGACACTCTGTGAGAAACCATTAAAATGTTTGATCTGAAAATAAATGATGTTAGTGGTTTCAGTTGGAGATTATTCTTGGCCATTTGTTTCTGCTTTATTCAGATAGGAGAATGTAGAGAGACGGGAAGCAGGGGGGGGTCGAGTCAGTATCAAACCTGGGTCCTCACGACTCACAAGATCATGTCGTTTCTGCAGTCCGGTGGAAACCTCATACGTCCAAAAATGTTACTTTTCAGGATTCAAATTCAGCAATAGCAAAAGTAGCAGATCTACAAGCTTGAAACGCTTGTACTGTAGATCTGCTACTTTTGGTGCTTTTGTGTGACGCTGTAGTATGATCAAGTAAGGGGTTGATTTTCTGCCCAACAGCAACAATGTGGTCACTGGTCATTGGCTGAGCTACCAAGCAGTCACCCCAGCAGTTTCATTTTGATTGAGAATAGCCTGATAAACCTTATAATTAATGCATTAAACAAGACAAGTGTGTGATATATACACACACACACTGAGATACAGTACTGTACCTCGGCTGAAAACAAATTGCAAAACAGTAAAATCCTCAGTGTTAATTTCTACACTTTCAGAGTTAAAATAATACGTTTTCGTTTTTGTGTTTCTTCTACACAACACTAAGCCACATACTGCACATAGTTATCCACATTTAAGACTTGAAGTAAATCAAATCATGTGTGTGTTAGGGTTACTATATTGGAAACAGTCTTCAAATAAGTTCCCACAGTTTCTCCTCTGTTGTTGGTGGTGGCAGCTTTCCTTTGTGTTAAATTTGCTTAGTGATAACAATATCCACTTTATGTGTGTTAAATCTGCTTAGTGATAACAATATCCACATCATGTGTGTTAAATCTGCTTAGTGATAACAATATCCACTTCTTGTGTGTTAAATCTGCTTAGTGATAACAATATCCACTTCTTGTGTGTTAAATCTGCTTAGTGATAACAATATCCACTTCAAGTGACATTTGGTGCAGTCACAGGATCCCAACTGTGACCGTGCTGTGCTGAAACGTGATGTGACAGGTGCACGGTCCTATTTTAGCCCCGCAATCCATCTTTGTGGCAAGTTGGAGGGCCTCCTGTGGGTCCCGTGGACATCTTGACGCGATCCCAAATGCGTGGGGCCTCTCGCCAGGGTGCGGATATCCATCGCAACCACCCCCCCCCCCCGCCTGCCAACGGCCAGGCCAACAAAGGAGATTAGAGGCACCTCAAAGCTGCATGCAAAAACATTAAGTGGGATTTGATCAAAGCGGATGAGCAGTTTTTGATTATGGATTATCTTCATTATTATGATTATACCTCTAATTTGGACACACAGCCTGCGGAAGAAAGGGAGAATTACTGAAGTGCAAAAGAGTGGGAAAATAAAATGGGGCTGCTTTGGTAATAACATAATGAGATCATCCTTTGAGGGTAGACTTGAATGTTAAGGTTCACAGAACAAAACATAACACAGAGGAGTATTTTCTTTATTAGCCCTACATTATCCATCATTGCGAACGCAGCGGAAGGAGGCGCGCCTTCGCAAGTGGAGCTTACTATGAAACCGTGCTCGGGTTGTGTCTCTCTCTGTGTCTCTGTGTCTCTGTGTGCACTGCCTGTGTGCAGCTCCTCTGAGATAAGTAAATGTCCAATTTAGACGTACCATACATCAAATGAAAGGTCTTTGAAAACTGAACACACCTGTCAAGGTTGCGTTTAAGCCCGCCCCTTCCCCCGGAAGCCACGCCCCGGAGAAGGCTCCTAAAAACTCCCCATTGAAACCCCATGTTAAATGAAAAGTGCCCGAATCGCTCCCAAACTTTTTCTACCCCCCCTAAGTGGGGGTCTACCAACAAATACTTCGGATTTTGGCTCCGCCCCCCGGAAGTGGGTGAAACAGGCACTTCAAACACTTTGTTGAATTGTTCAAAAACATTAAAAGTTTTTTTTTTGTGAATTTGTATTTTTCTAAGATGCTCCTTTTAACGCAGTTTTTTTTTTTTTTTTATTTAATTTTTTTATTGGTTACTTTTTTTTAAATATATTTTTTCATTATTTTTTTTATTTTTTTGCGTTCGCTTACCGCGTTCGCGCGTCTTACTTGTTAACCATAGTTATTAACCATAGTCAGCACCATAGTCAGTTCCATATGCATTAACCATAGTCAGTACCATAGTCAGTTCCATATGCATTAACCATAGTCAGTACCATAGTCAGTTCCATGGTCATTAACCATAGTCAGTACCATAGTCAGTTCCATAGTCAGTACCATAATCAGTTCCATATGCATTAACCATAGTCAGTACCATAGTCAGTTCCATAGTCATTACATTAACCATAGTCAGTACCATATCAGCACCATAGACAATATCATAGTCAGTACGATAGTCATTAACCATAGTCAGCACCATGGTCATTTACCATAGTTATTAACCATAGTCAGCACCATAGTCAGTACCATAGTAAGTACCATAATCAGCACCACAGTCAGCAGTCCTAACACATTAAGAAGTACTATAGGAGCATCTCTGTGTAGTTTCCAGACAATTGAAGGTCAGGTATATTATTGCAGTGAATAGCTCTCACTACATTAAGCACACACACACGCGCACACACCTAATTAAACACTCCCTCGAACAGCACAGCCCCAAGCTCCTGTTTAACTTCAGCCGCACTACTTAAGCATACTTAAGTGATGCACGGCACGCGTACGCAGGCAGCTGCAACGTCTTTATAGAGTGTATGTACGAGTGCACAGAGACCCTCCACCTCCTCCGCTCTCTATGCGCAGCACTTAAAGCTTGGCTTACAAAGTGCAACGAGAGACTAATTGGCTTAATGAGGTGAGGAGGTCGTGAAGGAAGGGCTGCGTTATATTCTCATTAATACCGGCTGTGTGTGTCAATAGCACGTTTGAAGGAAGACGGCGCTTGTAAGTTATATTTATAGCAGCTAACCTCTTGAACCCTATAGCGTATACGCATTCGGGGGGGCGAACGTTTCGGGTAAAATAGCCGATCTAAAACGGGAGGGACTTCGGTCAACAAAGTATAGGGTTTAAGACAGTGGTTCTCAACCAGTGGTCCGGGGACCACCAGTGGTCCTTGAGGGGGTTCCAGGTGGTCCCCAGCTAAATGATGGAGAGTTGGTAACCAAATGGACCCTTATAGATCTTTAACTCTTGAGAGCGTGAAATGAAACCAAATGAACCCTTACGGGTTCATTTGGTTTCATTTTACGTTCTCAAGAGTTAAATTATTGTGAAATATCTGCATTACTTAATTGAAGAATTGTTATTTTGATCCACGTTTGCCTGTTATTTCTCTTACGGTACCAACATCATTACAGCATGGAATTGTGGACAAAATCGTATCAAACGATAACAAAATATTCTACGTTTTGGGTCTGAGAGGCTAAATCTCATCAAATGCAGAATAAATAATGGACCTCGATACGAAAACGGTTGAAATCCACTGGTTTAAGTGATCCATTCATCCATTCATTCATCCATCCATTCATCCGTTCATTTGTTTATCCATTGAGTCATCCATTCAGTACCAGAGGAGTTACAGTAAGTAAACAGCATTAGTTGCTATAGTCAGTCACAAACGTATGGTGTATGATGAAAACAACAGACCTGGGCAAAGCTGTCTCACAAAAACAATATTTTTTTGACAATTTGGGACAGTTTTGACCAAACGTGTGCGTGTGCGTGTGCGCGTGCATGTGCGTGTGCGTGTGCGCGCGCGCGCGCGTGTGTGTGTGCGCGTGAGTGAGTGTGTGTGTTTGTTCATATACAATCTCTAAAACTGGTTTAGGTCAATTGTTTACATGTAATAACCGTGAAATTTGCTTTCAATAACCGTGAAAGCAAATTGTGCTGATACAAGTGCATTTGAAGAAGAAATGCCTTATTCTGTATATACCTTATGCACTTAGATGGCAGATGTGTGCAAACCGTTCCAGCAGCGTTTGTCACTTATTGGCTCCTAAAAAGAAGAAGATTCAATCCGTCTCTGGTACACTTGCTGACCATAGTGTTTCTGGAGCTGCTCCCCATAACAACTTGAGGTATGATATCTCATTTCAATCTATCTCTTCTCCGTTTTTTTTTTGTGTAAGTCAGCAGTTTTGCCACGTTTCTATCACCTTCTATCGCTTTTTGCCAAAGGTAATCAGGGGGAACACGTCTGTAAAGCCATTTTGCACACTGGAAAATATTACCGTACAGTTAGGGTCAATATTCGGTCACCACGTCATACTACTGAAGATGTTGTTGTCACATTTTTGTTTAAAGGGCAAGACCACTTTGGTAGAGGTTTGGGTTGTGTGGTTACCTTGCCATGATGTAACTCCAGAGGTGGACAACAAATCAAAAATAATTGCTCAATTGATTAGAAATTGAAAATATGCTCCTCATTGACTTACATTGTACGTTGAAACAAGGTGAAAAAGTCACTGTTTTCGCACTGCGTGTGTCCACACTCACTGACTCCACATGCTTTTACACAGTAAACAGACCTCGGGCTGTTTACTGTGTTCAGATTATACAGTACAAGTATACGGGACTCAGTCTTTCATTGGTGTGTCGCCCAGGTTGTGCCTAAACCCTAACCTTTAACTTCACAAAAACTATGCCTAAACCTAACCCCAACCCTAACCGCACAAACACTATGCCTAACCCTAACCTTAAAGGGATAGTTCACCCCCATGGGGTGACTAATCGATCGATTAGTCACCCCATGGAGACTTGAATTCATGGATATTATTTTTGTTTTTGTCGCATTCCTATGCCAATAAATAAAGTCTCCTTTGTATCTCCTACCGGAGCCGCTGCCTACCGGTCCACTGGTCATCAAATTATTGGCTTAGGAATGCAACAAAATATATATATATATCCATGAATTCAAGTCTCCATGGGGTGACTATATTGAGAGAAAAAAAACATATTTTTTGGGGTGAACTATCCCTTTAACCCTAACGGCCTAACCTCACAGAAATTATGCCTACACCTAACCTCAAAACCACTGGCTCAAACATCAACATTTAGAACACAAGGCCTGCTATATAAGAACCTACACCTTTCCAGCAACCGACACACTGCCTGAGAACGACGATAAAACACAAAGCACAGAGACACACCTAAATTGGTGCAACATATCAAAGAGTTACAATAAACCATTTTGTAATTACCTTTTTCCACAATGTTATCTGAACAAATGCATGGAAAAGTGCCAGACTGAATTATTCCGCTTTCAGGGGTATTGTCTTTATTCATAAAAACCCAATATTCTTTTTGGCAGAAGCATTAAAAAGTGTCATAATTGCATTGCATGTATTCTGCTGATAGCAAAGCACTTTAAAAGCCTTCAACACTAGCCTGTGACTCAGCCTATTTACAGGTACTCAAGTACTGTACTTTTTGGAGGAATATTTCCAATATTTGGAATATTTCCCATTTTCAATACTTTTACTTCTACTCCACTACATCTCAGAGGCAAATATTACACTATACACTTTAGTTACAAGTCACTTTGTAGATTTTGAATATTATTACAAAACATACATTAGCTACTTAATGTAAACATACATTAGCCCTATATACTGTACTGTACATGATTTACAAGCTCGCAACACGTCGCGATGCGACACGTCGAGCTTGTAGATCTGCTATTTTCAAAAGATCTTTGTACATTTTGAAAACTTGAAATGGGACATTTGTGCACAATGAATACTTTTGCCTTAAGTATACATTGATGCCAATACTTTTGTTCTTTTACTCAAGTACATTTTGAATACCGAACTTTTATTTGTAATTGAGTATTTGTACATTTATTGATACTTTTACTTAAGTAAAAAAAAAATAGTACTTCTTCCATCACCGCATGCATGCACATTATGCCTGTGACATCAAAGAGCAGTGGTTCTCAACATGGGGTCCGGGAACCCCCATGAGGTCCTTGAGGGGGTTCCAGGGGGTCCACCCAGTAAATGATTGATAGTTAATCTTTATCATTATTACATGTAACTAGCAAGTAACTAAAGAACAAACAAGAATGGTTATTTTGATCAGAGTTTCACTGTAATCTCTACCTACAGTACAGAACATAGACAGGAAAGGAATGATGCACCAAATAATAGAAATCAGACCAAATCATATCTAACAACTAAAAAATATGCTCCTCGGACCACAGGTCTCCGCCAGGCGAGGTGGTAGGCAATAGATGCAAACAGAACAGAACAGGCCATAGCCCACAGCACACAGTGTCCCAATATTTCTCAATTTGCGCGTGTCTCCGGAGCTAATCTCACAAACCAATGGACCAGTCAGTGTCAAATGTCTGTGCACACCAATTAGTTTTGTTTCCACAAATGTGTTCTTTAATAAAGTTTATAATGAAAGTCAATCGGGCTGAAACCCTGCCCAAAATGTTGAGTCATACGTCAGAGTTATGTCATAGTTAAGACCTCTCTGATGTCAGCTGTGAGGAAGAAAAAGGAGAAGTGCCTCTTCTCTGCTGTGGATGCAGAGAAGCTCCGGTGTCTTGTCATGCAGCGATTAAGTCTCTCAGACGATACAGAACCCGCGGTCTCCCGGTGTCTTGCCATGCAGCGATTAAGTCTCTCAGACGATACAGAACCCGCAGTCTCGGTGCAAGGAAGTGGCTCAGACAACACCAAACCCACGGCCTGGGAGGACACCCGAGAGGCAGGAGCAGCAGCAGCAGGAGGGGCTGGAGGAGGAGGAAGAGGAGGAGAGGACAATATCAGTGACAGCGACATCATCAAGTCACCCAGTGACCCCAAACAGTACAGGTACGTTGAGCTGGAGAACGGACTGAGAGCTCTGCTCATATCCACCTACAATGGTCCTTTGGCATTGGGAGATGAGGATGGTCCATTGGCATTAGGAGATGAGAATGTTCCGGTGGCATCAGGAGATGATGAAGATGGTCCAGGATCCTCATCCTCATCATCGGGAGATGATGAGGATAGTCCAGTGGCCTCGGGCGATGATGAGGATGACTTTAAGGACGATGGCGAAGACCACACAGGGAAGAGGAAGAAGAAGAAGAAGAAGAAAGGGCGTTCGGTAGAACTCTCTGCGGCTGCGTTATGTGTTGGTGTGGGCAGCTTCAGTGACCCCACCGACCTACCTGGCCTCGCCCACTTCGTGGAACACATGGTGTTCATGGGTAGCGAAAAGTACCCATCTGAGAATGGATTTGATGCTTTCCTGAAGAAATACGGCGGGAGCAACAATGCCTCCACAGACTCTGAGAGGACCGTCTTCCAGTTTGATGTCCAGAAGATGCACTTCAGAGAGGCTCTGGACAGATGGGCTCAGTTCTTCATCTCTCCCCTGATGAGAAGCGACGCCATCGATAGGGAAGTGGAAGCTGTGGACAGCGAGTTCCAGCTGGCCAAACCATCAGACTCCCAAAGGCAGGAGATGCTGTTTGGCAGTCTGGCCAAACCTGGACACCCCATGGGTAAATTCTGCTTCGGAAATGCCCAGACGTTGAAGAAAAAGCCGAGGAAGAGGAACGTCAATGTGTACGAACGTCTCCACGCCTTCCGAAAGAGGCACTACTCTGCCCATTACATGACACTGGCCATTCAGTCCCATCATAAACTAGACACTCTGGAGGAATGGGTGCGAGGGATCTTCAGTAAGGTGCCCAACAATAATGAGCCCAAGCCGGAATTCTCAGACCTACAGGATCCATTTGACAGGTCAGCCTTTAACCAGTTGTATAGAGTGGTTCCGGTGAAAAAGGTTCATGCTTTGAACATCACATGGGCCCTCCCCCCTCAGGAGGAGACGGAGTACAGGGTGAAGCCTCTCTATTATATCTCATGGCTGATTGGTCACGAGGGTGCAGGCAGCATCCTCTCAGCGCTCAGGAAGAAGTGCTGGGCTATCGATCTGTCTGGAGGAGACAGTGAGTCTGGATTCGAAAATAACACCACTTCCTGTATCTTCTCCATTTCCATCACCCTCACTGACGAGGGCTTTCAGAACTTCTACCGGGTGGCTCACCTTGTGTTTCAGTATGTGAGGATGCTGCAGACACTGGGCCCACAGAAAAGGATATATGAGGAGATGCAGAAGATATTAGCCAATGAGTTCTACTATGAGGAGCAGGCTGAAGCTATAGAATATGTAGAGGATATCTGTGAGTACATGCAGCTGTTCCCTAAAGAGGACTTCCTGACAGGAGATCAGCTGATGTTCGAGTTCAAACCAGAAGTGATCAGTGCAGCTCTCTCACTTCTCACTCCAGATAAAGCCAATCTGATGCTGCTGTCCCCAGAACACAAGGGAAAATGTCCCCTCCGAGAGAAGTGGTTTGGCACACATTACAGTGTGGAGGAAATCCCACAGCAGTGGAGGGAGCGGTGGACAGCAGACTTGGAGCTCAGCAGTGAACTGCACCTCCCTGCAGAGAACAAGTTCATTGCCACTGACTTCACCCTGAAGCCCTCTGACAACCCGGCCACAGAGTTCCCTGTCAGAATAGCCAATTGCGACAAGGGCTGCCTCTGGTACAAGAAAGATAACAAGTTCAAGCTCCCCAAGGCCTACATCATATTTCATCTCATCTCGCCTGTAATCCAGCAATCTGCCAAGAATGTGGTGTTGTTTGACCTGCTGGTAAATATCCTGGCTCATAACCTTGCTGAGCCAGCGTACGAGGCTGATGTGGCCTATCTAGAGTATGTACTGGAGGCCGGGGAGCAGGGCCTGGTCATCGAGGTTGAAGGATTCAACCACAAGCTGCCTTTGCTTCTACACCTGATAATCGATCACCTGGCGGAGTTCTCTGCCTCCCCCGATGTCTTTAGCATGTTCTCCGAGCAGCTGGCGAAAACCTACTTCAACGTCCTCATCAAACCTCAGAAGCTCGGCAGGGACGTACGTCTGGGGATCTTGGAACGCTCTCGCTGGTCCATGGTGGAGACGTACCAGGCTCTGACAGCTGGACTGACTGTAGAGGAACTGATGGTCTTCAGCAAGGCCTTCAAGGCTCAGCTGTATGCTGAGGGACTGGTGCAAGGCAACTTCAATGGCACAGAGTCAGTGCAGTTCCTGCAATATGTCACAGACAAATTGCAGTTCTCCAAGCTGACAGTAGAGGTGCCACTGGGGTACAGCGTGGTGGAGCTGCCTCCCAAACATCACCTGTGCAAGGTCAAATCACTCAACAAGGGCGATGCCAATTCTGAGGTCACGGTTTACTACCAGTCTGGACCTAAGAACCTGAGGGAACACGCTCTCATGGAGCTACTGGTGATGCACATGGAGGAGCCTTGCTTTGACTTCCTGAGAACCAAAGAGACTCTGGGGTACCTCGTCTACCCCTTGTGCAGAAACACTTCAGGGGTTCTGGGTTTCTCTGTCACAGTGGGGACCCAGGCCACTAAGTTCAATACAGAGGCGGTGGAGTTGAAGATCGAAGACTTTTTGGTTTCCTTTGGGCAGCTGCTGAGCGCACTTACCGAGAAGGCCTTCGATATGCAGGTCACTGCCTTGAGGAAGCAGAAGTTGAGCGAGGACACAAACCTGGGGGAGGAGGTGGACAGGAACTGGCTTGAGGTGGTCACCCAGCGGTACATCTTCGACAGGCTCAACAAAGAGGCTGACGCTCTGAAGCAGATGACCAGGGCTGAGCTGGTCTCCTGGTTCCAGGAACACAGAGGGCCGACCAGCCGCAGACTCAGCGTTCACGTGGTGGGATTCGGTCCGGAGGAGAATGGCGGAGACGCCGGCAATAAGAAAAAATGTTCGAAAAGAGACGAGGAGGAAGAGGTCTGCAGCTCCACGTATGGCGAGGTGTCCGAGCTCACCTTCCTCCCTGTTTCAGCCAAGATGCCCGACGCCACGCCCGTCATGGACATTCCTGCTTTCACTCAGAACCTGTCCCTCTTCCCCCACCACAAAATCCTCAAATAAACTCACAGTCCGACTAGACGGAAAGACACACAGTTTCACTGTCCGACTAGACGGACAGACACACAGCCTCAGAGTCCGACTAGACGGACAGACACACAACCTTCTGGGTTATAACTTCTGGGTCGACGATGTTCTCCCATTATGTTAAGCATCAGATGCACCCTTTTTGTTTTGTTTCCCACATTTTGTTTTCTGTATTTCAAAACGCATCGTAGATTGGGTTTTTTCACTAGTTTGGGACCCGGAGAGACATCAAATTTCTCTTCTGGGTCTCGAGCTAAAACTATTTTTTTCCTCCTCTTCACTGATATGTGTGTGTTTTCTGACACAGAGAGTCTATATATACCGTATATATTTTGGGGCATTTTCAAACCGTTTTTTCCCCAGTGGTTACATTAAATGTTTTTTTTCCCCTCAGAGTATATCTGACAAAAGCAGAGGCTTGCTTTGTGATAATGGGTTTAGAATTGTGGACTACCTCCAAACAGACAAGGCCTCATGCCTTACACCGAACACATTGTTTTGCTCTGCCAGACATGGAATGAATGAATGGTGCGCTATGCTGATATGGATGCTGCAGCCTGACTGCGTTTAGCTCTCAGAGCTACAGATAGGCTAGTAACAACAAACAAAACTTCCCTTCCCGTTAGCTGAGACCTTCGACTAAACTCCTAATGTGTGTGTTCTGTGTGTATGAATTTCTGCTAACATACACAAAAGACAGATGACTGTTAACAGGCTGGTCACATGAAGTCTGAGATCCACATACTTTCCCCTAATGTTCACAATTGTTCACAATTTGTTGTTCACTAATACTCGCCTGTTCAGTGGGATGTAGAACTGGGAGGGGCCAGCTTCTGAGTTGTAAATTGAGTCTATATACTGTAGGAAATGACAGTTCATATGAAGGGCCCGTAGTCTCGCTGTTTTACCCCTGCTGGTGACAGAAATAATTTCTCTCCATTCAAGCGGATGGGTTTTTGCCGAACTTTAGACTTAATTTTATTACCTTAATAAACATTGTCATAAGTACTATATCCTTCCAGTCCCATTCATTTTAAAATTGATGATAAAGTAGGGTATGCCGTAGGAGG